>NW_013952457.1:164824-168410 GCF_001266775.1 Austrofundulus limnaeus
CACACACACACACACACACACACACACACACACACACAAATTAATAAACATAAACACCTGAAGGCAGTTATGCTTTTAACGAGAACAATCCTACTCCAGCTCCTCCGTGTTTGTGATCACTCTCATCACCATTACACACACGAACAAACGGTTGAAGTTTGTTTACGCAGCTCCGAACAGGAGCTCCAGAASCAGTGTCGCTGAGCTTCACTGAACTGTTGTTATGCAAGTAACAAAAGGACAAACTCAGACTCTTAATCACAGCAGGAAAAGAWAACACAAAATGGAAATTAAAGTTTGAGAAGTTTAGCTGTCAGGACGTACTTTGCTTTTCTTCAAATATTGAACTAAAGTGTGCAGATTTCTAGGCACAAATGAGTTCCACTGCTTTATATTTTAAACTACAATAACTTCAAAGCAGTATTTCAAATCTTTTGGTGTGGGCTCCTCTGTAAAGGTTAGAACAAAAAGCATCTTACCTGTTGCAGATAGCTCTTAAAACAACATCAGTTTGGAGAAATAGAGTTTAATTCTGATTGCATTTGTATTTTCATTAAGGTCGTATTCAGACCTGACAATTTTGTCCGCTTTAAACGGACCAGAGTTCATTTCCAGCGTTGGTCCGGACCTTTTGTGCAGGTGTGAATACACTCATGCGAACTCTGGGGCGGATCAAACAGCCGGACCGAGACCTGCTTTTTGAGGTGGTCTCGGTTCGTTTCCAAACAAACTCTGGTGCGGTTCGCTTCAGTTCTCTTCTGGTGTGAATACAGACCGGACTCTAACCGAACTAACTGCATAAAACATGCGCCTTTTTGGACTTCACAGGCCACCACTGCTGAGCTAAATAAACTGAAATCATACCTGTTTCATCGTCTCCTGTTAGCAGCTCTGCTGCCAGCATGTTGTGGTCAGAACACGCAGATCACCTTGTCTCCTTTGGGTCGCGGGACACATTTACTAACGCCGCTCCAAAATTAGAATATCATCACGAAACCACCATTAAATTAGCTGCTTCTGACATTTTAAATGCTATTGCAGTTGTACTAACAGCATAAATGTGTGCATCAGAACAGCAGCATGCAGAACTTCCTTGTTTTCTTCTGGGTCTGTGGCTCAGTCCCGCCCCCGTCCTTTCTGTCCAGTGGGAGCAATGATCGTCACACTCGTGGCTTTGTTTACAAGTTATAGTTTGTTTGCAAAAAAGCACAATGTGAATGCAAACTGCACCAAACAAAAAAAAAGTCCACTTTTGGTCCRGACCAAACAAGCGGACCAAAGGACTTTACTGGTCTGAATACACCCTAAATATTCTCATTATTTGCAAAAATAGCAGCAGTAGYCAGCTATAGCACTTCTAACAGCCATGCTGCTATTCTAACTTTTCTGCCAGAATAATCACATAAAGCAAAACTGACAGTGGTGTACAGAGACATTATCTACAAGAGGGAGGTGTTATTTTAATCAGTTTTCATTTTTCCAAAGAAACCCACTTCAAAAGATCRGAGCTATCCCTTTAATTGGCTGATGATTCAAATTAGTCATAAGATATGAGGCCAATAAAAAATCCTTTTAGATAACTGTCTTCTCGGTGCATCCAGTCTAAAATATTTTTCCTTTTAACGTTATGTCATCCCTGGCTCTGACCCAGAACTGACACTCAGCTGATTTCCATTCGGCTCCCATGCACTGCCAAACATCTTCGTTGTATAAAGTCAGAACGACAGTGACAATGATTTGCAAGTGGAACAAAACCTTTAATTTTAAAGGGGTGCATTCAAAGCTGCTGCTGAGGAATCTGAACCTGTAAACCAGTAAAAACGATGTAAGTCTTTAAGACAGGAGAATCCATTGTCCAACAGAAACAGACAATTACATGAAAAAAAAACACACCATCCTTTAGTTTCCTAGGCGCGAGGCTGAAGAGGAGAGCAGTATTTAAAGAATTAAAGCCTAAACACACGTCAGACTGCTGGATGATGCTCCACACRCTGCCTATATCCATCCAGCCTGCTGTAAACTGGCCGACAGTCAAGCATGCRGGCTCAACCAATCACTGCCATACATGGAGATTCTGACCCCAGATTAAAACACGCCGAGCGACTCTTCTTCTCTTTCCTGACTCTCACTCCGCTCTCCTCAAGGCGACAGGAAATAATGGCTTTTATCTGTGTTATCGCCCATTTAAGCCGCTCCTCAGTTATGTGATAAGACTTTCTGTTCATTCCATTCGTCTCACTGATCAAACTTTACTTTAGCTTTGCTGCCTGTCCAAAAGGCTTCACCTTATTAAAGAGAGGCTGCAGGATCCGACCATCCTAACCACTGCTTCCTACGTCTGAGGCTCTCTGACCAGCTTTTATGTTGCTGCAGTTTTGTTGTGGTAACGTCACTCTTCATTACAAATAAAAGGTATAAGTGAAGGTTTGAACTTTCAGTTATTTTTATAMCTTCTGCTGAAATAAACTCATCCAACAAACTTTTTTTTTTCTCAGTTTGGAAAAAGGATCTCCATTTACCTGATGAAATACTCATTATATAATAATTAAACAGTTATTCCTAAAGTACAAATGTTGTCCTGAAGTAATTATATTATTAATATGGCCTCTCTTGGCTTGCGTGTATACTTATAGCAGGTTCAGTTACATAAGTATACACTTAGAGCTGAAGCTAATGCTACGAGACAAAGCAGGAAGCATTACTAACATCACAACTCTCGTTCATATCACTTTACATTCATCAACCGAAAGAAAGTTTTTAACTTTTATCAATTCCAAATCAGGAGCATTCCCTCCTTTCACTCTCCTACCACGGTCGAATTAAAAAGCCAGGTCAATGTAATTAGATCTGATTCCTTTGCAATAATTCAAATGACATTTTCTTTCCAGTGTTTAAAAGGTCAGCTCGTAATGTGTCCCCACACATTACACACTCTGTCTCATCACGCAGATTAAATCTTCTGCACCAATAAGATTTAACATGTATTTGGATTTGTGTCAAATTCTTTTATGATGCAAACATAATTTTGTTTTAATCACGGCAACCGTAGAAGTCTCTGTTCCTCTCTTGTCTGTCAACAGTAAATATAAACGTTGGCCAGAACGTCAAGCGTTTCCGTAATGACTTTTAACACTCAGAAAGTGTAAGATTACATTCAGATTAGAAAGCAGGATCTTTTAGATTTGGTGTGTTAGCATTTTTTTTTTTACAGAAGTGAGAGGAAAACATCAGAGATTTCTGCCTAATTATGGTTTGATCCTGGAGAAAAGGATGATTAAGAATCTCAAAAGAGCTGTTTTTCCCCTTTCAAAGAACTGGTTTCTTCCAAAACCACTGAATGTTTTAAACTGTSAAATAAGATCAGCTATTCTGCTAAATTATCAAACAAAAGTTTGCACATTTTGCTGATTATGAATTGAAAGTGACTGTCAACTACTACACCAAATTTCAGCTTAAAGTGTGTAAATTTGAGTTGTAGGCATTTTTGTTTTGGTTAATATCAATGTGACTGTTATTGTGTTTGCATTGTCAAAACCCCTGGCAAAAAGTATGGAATCACCAGTCTTGGATGAGCACTCATTCAGAC
>NW_013952457.1:170368-173325 GCF_001266775.1 Austrofundulus limnaeus
TTCCTTTCCTTTCCTTTCCTTTCCTTTCCTTTCCTTTCCTTTCCTTTCCTTTCCTTTCCTTTCCTTTCCTTTCCTTTCCTTTCCTTGGCCCACTTCAGCCCAAGCTGCTGCCTGTATCTCTCTGACCTATATCTCACAGCAGACTGGGGAAAGGTTGTGTCCCTGTAAATGGTGTCTGGTAGGTATGGAAGAAAAGAGCAGGAAAAATGAGAGCAGCAAGCAGACTGCTGACTGAAAAAAAAAAAACCCAGCTACTCCTGGGAGTGCTACTTTCATATTAGAGGGATAGTGACTGAAACGTACACACACATTTCCTCTGCACTCACTATTAGCTTCACCACTTCTTTGCGCCAAGCACTGACAGCATTTTTAGACTCAGGTGAATGTGTGGGATCCCGTTAATGAGACACGGTTGAGTGTGAGTTTTCAGTGTGTTGGACTGACTGTTCGGATCAACAGAGTCAGGTACCACTCAGGTGACGCTCATGGCTCGTCTGCAGCTCTCTGATACCCAGAGCCCCGCTCCTGAATGTAATTACAGCAGATAAACATTAGTGCAGACTCAGTCAGCACATCACAGAGGTCTCGTGTAATCACCGGCCTTAATGTTTCACTCACAACTTATATTTTACAAACTCACTTTTGCTCGTTCATCGCAGCAGTTTGAACGGCCTGCGGGCGCGTCTGTTTTCCCAGTCACCGTGCTGAACGACAGCTTCCTTTTCAGACTCAAAAAGTATAAAATACACACACTTGACATGCTCTCAGACAGGAAAATGCGTCTTTATGTTGTTTTAAAATAGAAGCAAAATAAGCAGCAATTCTGTTTTGACCCAGAAACAACAATTCTTTCCTACATGTCAAGTGTTGTTCCTCCACTTGACTTAAAAAAAAAATACAAAAAAGATAAGAATACCATAGTAACGGGGGATTTCTCTGAGGGTAGTACAAGATGAATTGCAGAGCTATTCTAGTTTTGGTATTGCCTGTGGAGAAATTAGATGTTATGCATGCCTCACTTTCGTATTCATCACTATCTTATTAATCTTTTTTAAAACATTTGCCCATGTTTCAGAGGTCTGTTAGTTTTGTACCACCAGGTGCAAATGAAACAACCCCCAAAGCACAAATTACAGCAGCCATTAGGTAACAAAGATAAACAAGCCCTTAAACTGCCTACATGCATTTTACTATTGGCTGATTCTGATTTAGCAAACTTGAGCTTTTTGGAAAATTTGCCACTTTCTTGCAGACGAATCAGTCTTACTTTTGTTTCTGTCCCAAACCCAGTAAATTCACTCCTCGTGTACTTTCTGTAACACCAGTCTGGTAAATTTGTGGGTTTTTGGCTTTGTGTGCAATAGTTACTTGACTGAGAGATGAAATTTAGCAGCTTGTAGAGTGCATCTATCAAACATATTTTTTTGTTACCTGCTTCTCCTCTCCATGTCACAGGGAGCCTATCTCCATCAGTCATTGTGCAAGAGGCGGGGGACACCCTGGACAGGTTGTAAGTCCATCACAGGGACGTATGTGCATGGGGAGAACAAGCATCACTGTTGTAGTGACAGACTTCATTTACTTTTTATGCTTGTTCTGTCACCACTTTAATTATAGAAAAGAGCTCATTCAGTATTTCTGTTTGACTTGTATGAAGTATGATAACATCTTTCAATAAAAACCTGAATATCATTAAAAGTAGCTAACAAAACTTCTTTAGCTGCATGTGACTCAGCCACATATTATAAGGCTTTATCTGGTCATAAAACCCAATAAAGTTTAGAAAAGCGCCACTCCAGACTTCCCCCACTGATCATCTGCCGGCTGTCATTTTACATCAGGAATGGACAATTGGTGGCCCGCGGGCCATATGTGACTGACAGGTAACTTCCATCTGGCCCACGAATGAGCCCCCACATTTCTTTTTTTATTACTTAAAAAGAGCACTCAAAGCAGCTCTTCGAATCTGAGAGCTTGTTTTTTTACAGTAAGTAAAAGAAAAAAGTTTTTATTTTTTGGAGGTAGACTGTATGCTCACAGAATTTCAAGACAAACTTTTGTGTTTAGTCGCCACCACAACACGTTGCACAAAGCTAAATATGAGAAGTTTACTGAAGTCGTAAGTACATAAACAACTATTACCAGAATCACGAATGAGTGCTAAAGAAAGTGTTTATAATTGCTTTAAACATTTTGTATTCATAATTAATAAGATTATAACCAGAGTTGCACATAACYGGTGCGCAGGTGCGCTTGCGCTGTCAAAAGAGGAAAAAGCGCACCAGATGTAACGTCATAAAGCTCCCTTGCGTACCTAAGCTTGTACCTGATTGTCTGTCAAAACAACAGCTARCAGGGCTCTAGGGTGCAACCAGTTTGGTCACAAAGGCGACCTGATTTCTTAAAAAAAAAAAAAAAATCCAGCCACACTGGTGTGAATGGATCGTTCGGTGCACCACAGCTGGACCCTGATATACTGTAAGGATTAAACGGACACTGCCTTCAACAAATCGGACGAAGTCCAGAGCCGTTTTGTCCAATCAGAGCAGAGCAGGGCGGGACTTTCAGTGAGAGCAGTTTAGTTGAAGCAGCGGCTCGACTGGAGCTGCTGCAGCGACGTGATCAGTCCTGACTTCTCCTCTCCTCCTGTGCTTTGCTCCTGAACTACCAGAGACTTTGGTTTGTAAAACCTAACTTTATATTAAATATATGTTCAGAATGTTGTTATTGAACATATCTGTCCAACTCTGTGTGAGTGACTAAACTCTCCTCCTGAGAGACTGCTGTATGAACGCGTCACTGCGCGCGCAGGCTGTCTGTGAGATTCACTGAGTTTTTCTAATTAAACCACATTAACTAACAGAACATTTGTTTGCCCCATATTAAAACAAAGATGATTCTCTGTTTAACATCCCAGTCAAAAAAATTATATACAGTACATTAAAAAAATAAAAACA
>NW_013952457.1:173537-181006 GCF_001266775.1 Austrofundulus limnaeus
GAGTGTGGAAAGCTGGTTTAACCAAGGCTGAAGATGCAGAAGACCAAACAGGAGTTGTCCATCTGAAGGACATGTGTTGTCTAAAAGACATTAACCATGAAATATTCAGTTTGTGATGTTTATATGACATACACCCAGCCCCTCAGCCACTTACTGTAGCTAGTTTACAAAATTTATGCAGAGTAAAAGAATAAAATTAAAACTTGTTGGACTGATTTGGCATGATGTCCTGAGACGTTGCAGCTGATAGGAGTCATAAAACAGAACAGGGGGACGTTAGATGCCCTGACACCCCTATAGATAAATGTGTTAAATGAGTGAAGGAAAATATGAGCACCAAACAACAACCCTAGGTTCTCCCCTGAGATCCAGACCAAAACTTTTATGTGCAACCCTGATTATAACTGTTACGCATGCATTTGGGCATGAAGTTAGTGCACTGTATGTTTGTATAATAAATGTATAATAAACATTTTTAAATGACAATTTTATAACATTTGGGTAAATGTGCAGCTCTATGAGACCCTCTGCTAATGTCACCAAAAAACAGTGGCCCCTTCCATCATTTAAGTTGCCCATCCCTGCTTTACATAATCTGTTATCTTTAATCGAGGAAAAAAAAGTCAAACAGAAACAAAGGAAATATTTGTGTATATTTCCTCCACCCCCTTCAGAAGCAGGCACGTCTTGATGTGATGCAGCTTCCAGCTGTGGAGAACAGAGTGCACCGTGTTTCCACCTCCTGACCACTTCCCATCCTCACACACGCCGTGYTATCACACCAATCATTTGAGTGTCAGCCTATCTAACACCAAATCTCCCTTTTGTATTCGCTCTCTCACACTCCACCCTCCTCGCCCCCAACTTCGTCTTTGTACCAAAGAGCACCTCGGCTGCACCTTCTGCCGATTTGGAGACAAAGCAGATGGAGAATCTGACAGTCCGCTGATGGGATGTTAGAAAACTGCCATGTAGTTTGATGATGTAGTCCAATGAAAAGGCTCCAGCCCATCACAAACGATCAACAATACAATATCATCAATGTGTCTATTTAAAGGTATGTGTGTGTTTCACAGGGAGGGTGAGTGAGGAAACAACATACAGAAAAAAAAAAGAGCCAGTCAAGATGTGCAGTTTGGTGTGTGCATGTATGTGCGCTCATCGATATGTCTGTGTATTTATTTATAAATGTCTCTTGGGTGTGGAGTGCCATTACTGTGCTAAGGTAGACAATATGCTGGGCCTGTTCTGGATGTTACAGCGAGATGGCTTTATCGCTCCTCACAGGCTGTACCTCATTAGTTAGAGCAACACCCTGGATAATAATAACAGCAACATCTCTCCTTCATTGTCTTCTAAATGTCACCATGAAAAGACAATTTAAAAGAACATTAGCATGGCTTTTTTAGTGAAAATACCCRTGTCACTGAGATAATTATAGCTTCTGTTTTTTATATGCACTCAAAAAACAACCTTTTGAGTAAACATGAAAAATATATAGTTTTCTTTCAAAATGAAGCACGTTATATTTTGATATATTTGGGATTGGTTCTGATTCAAAWCTGTTATTATATCTAAGTTTGATTAGTTTTAACAAGGTGGATTTTCAGTAAATGTTTGTCTGTCAATAGCTTGATTTCACACAATGAGTTAGAAATGTTCAATAAACTTGTTATACTTGTTTGTGTCACTTGTGTCAGCCTTGCTAAACGAATTAAAATCTGATCGAACTGAAAGAGCAAATCTGAAATGAGTAAAACCCAGTTGAGCTGTAGACAAATATGATGGCCCAACATATTTTATGTATTAAATACAAAAGTATGAACGAAATCAGCAAATTTGTGAAAAATTGAAAAATTTGACAATTATTTTTATGGAGGACACCCTTCCTGAAACAACCTGGACTCGAACCTGCAGCCTCAAGATTAGAAAAATTGACACACACAAACACACACATATATATATATACAGTATATTATAGTATATTATAGTATATCAACAGGATACTAAAGAGAAGTATGTTCAAGAGAACTTGAATCAGGCGCAGGAAAGTGGTCCAGTACTCAGCTTTGAATGTTTATTCACACACACATAAAGATTTTCACAGCGCTGTGGTCCAAAATAGCTACTCTTACATGTCATAGAAATGCTTTTATAGTAAAACTAGTCATTAGCCAGATATAATGCCATACCCCTAAAACAAGTAAATAAAGTATATTACAAAAACAAACACTAGAACTAAATAGATTTGTTGATTCTTTGTTTAAAGTAAACAACTGCAATCAATCACGATACTGTATATAAAATGTAAAACTGCCTCTAAAATTCAGTTAATTAACAAACAACACCTTTTGAAGTGAATTAAATGCAACCACAACAAATAACTAAACATGTCTGTGGTAAGAAAATACACAGAGTTCAAATGTGCATCATAGACTGCCTGCTTTTCAACAAGTTATTATTTACAAGAAATAAAACTAGATGCATTGATCCAAGATTCAAACTCTTGACAGTTTTTATTTCTCYCTCAGTATAATTCATTCCCAAAGCAGCGGCTGCTCCTTTTAAGTCCTCAGAGGTAAGCAGAGGTGTGTAAATCAACAAACTTGAAGGCAAATAAAGCAAAGCAAAGGCCACTCTCGACCCATCATTAGAGGCAGGGCCGCTGGGAAAAACCTGTCACCTCACTCCCACTCAGACCGACCCGACTAAAGAGCTGTTATCCCTATAAAGCACACAGAGACTTGCCTCGGGGCTCACTGAAACCACATTGAGGGGGTGGGATGAACTCGACCTCCTTGCACCAAGCAGAATTTATACACGCCATCATTTTAAATTACTTATCGGCCGACTGACTCTAAAGTGTTACGGCTAAACCATGAGAGGAGTCTGAATATGACCCAGACAAAAGATACGTACAACAGCTGATGAGATTTAAACCCGTTTGCGTTTGTTTTCTGTTCACTAAAGACTACTGAGGGTCAAAAGAGTGACTGATATAGCTTAAAATATATATATATAACAAGTTTGTTATAACTTATTTGACTGTTCACGTTTCTGCTGCAATTAAATGATCATACCTAAACAAAACATTTNTATATATACACAGTATATATACAGTATATATATATTCATTTAGAAACTGCATTTGTGTGAGAAGATAGCAGAATGGAAAAGAAGATTTGTTTGCTGAATTTTTTATATCTAAGTGTGTCACTGGTGTCTATCTAAACGATGTAAGGGGATATGATCGGCACCACGAGTGTAACCAGATGCTGTCTTTAATTCTACCTGTTGAGCCGGGCAGAGGTGCCGACCCACACCAACATCCTGGGGGTGATCTTGTGTTAATTGAACGGGTTGTTGATTATTCGTCCACTGGTGTTGGGTTCTGTATCGAGTTCAGGTAAATTACTGCTCATCCGTCTGGAAGCTGTCCTCAGTATTGGTCAAAGATTAGGATCTTAAAATGCAGATACTTGCAAAAAATGTTAAAGTTTTTTGTGTGTCTGTTACGGTTTGAATATTTAGTGTAAAGCATTTGTTGCTTTCGATAAACAGTGCGGTTTTCATTATGAAAAATATCTTTAAAAGTCAAACCACATCACATTAGGCTTTTCCTTTTTATTCCGTTTTAACGAGGCCGATCCTCTAATTGAAGCGACTGACAACAATAAGCTAATGGATTTAGAGGGAAGAAGCTGATTAGAATAAGTGTGCTGAACCGTAGCTTCCTCTGCGTATCATGTGAGCAGCCTCATCTCAGAAGAGAAGAGATGTGAAGACAACAAGCACTGCATTCTGATCATTAGTAATCCATTCAATTAGAAGAGCAATTACACCACATTTCGTGTTTATTCTCTACCCTGTTTGAGGAAAAGCAATAATCAGACGTTAGGAAGCAGCTTCACGTTTTCAAAAACTAATCAATGAGAAATTTGATGAGGGAAAAAACAGCTCTGTTTTCTGACAATGAACCAACTCTAAAATTTATTTTCCTCTCAACCATGTCAATTAAATGAGGGTCTCATGCACAAAAACGCACAGGTTTGGAGACAAATTACTGTGCAAAAGTCCAGAGTCATCCATAATTTAAAAAGCCACTTTCCAGTAATATTTTATGGTCTTGAACAACAGTTGTCAACGTTTTATTTCAAAGTTTTTCTTTGGACTTTGCTTTTTCAGTTCAGTACCTATAATTATTTTTGATATGTCACTTACTGCAACTYCGTTTATGAATCATTCACACATAAAAATACTCCAAACATGAAAGAACAAACTAGTGTTGTGTCGACATCCCACAGGGTAGCTGCAGTAGTTGTTCCCAATTCTTTAGCTGAATCTAAGAAAAAACTAAGAAAACAGTTTCAAAGACATAAAAAAGTAATTTAGTGCTAACAGAGTGATTCTCATAGAGGTATCAGTAGACAGTATTTGGGTCTTTTGATGGAGTTTCTTCCTTTTTTCTTAAAAACATGACTTTTAGATAATATTCATCTGCTGTAAACTGTTTCTTTTAAACCTGATACCTTTTCTTTTGTCCTCCATTTGTAAACATTAATATTTATTGCCAAAAAGATTGTTTCGTTCAGAAGATTCTGAATGAAAAAGCAGCCAAAGAAAAACTTTGAAACATCTCCAGAAAGCCTGGAAAACTGTAGGTAAACTTTTACTGAATAACTTTTAAAATTTCTCATGCATTAATACAATATAACTATTTATAAAGCACTTTAAAAACAGCACTATTGGTCGAAGTTCTGTACACAGATAAAAACACTTCAAAGTAAACATAAAAACAATAAACTAAGTCAAATGAGCCAATAAAACCATAAAAACAACAAACAAAACATTTAAAAAAAACAAATAAAGCAAACAGGAAGTGAGTCAGCCTGGCTGATGTGTGAAGGCAGCTCATTCCACAGTTTAGGGGCAGCGAATGAAAATACTCAGTCACCTCTCAGCCTCCTCCTCAGTACTGTTTCAAGAAAAACAAAACAAATGAAGTTACCAAATAAATTGCCAACGTTCTGAACTTTATGAGTGTCAGTGGATTGTTTCCACTATTTGTCTGATTGCTAATTGCCTGGATATGGGAATGCATGCAAGGTAGGTGTTTGAAAATTCACGAGCTAACTTTATGTTCAGCTGTTGCCAACTCATGACATGAATGGAAAACTCACTCGTAGCACTTGTGTCATGTAGAAAAAACATAAACAAAGACTCTGAAAGCTTGGAGATGAACTGCATCTGCAGAAAGTCTGTCTGCTGTCATCAACCATCTCAATCCATTATCCAGTCATGTGGACGAAAACTGACCTCTTCAATCACGGCCTGCTTACTGGGCAAAGAAATCCTTGGCATGCCAGGGAGCTTCAGCACACAGTGGTTTCAGTTTCTCATGTCCAACTCCCTGGAAAGTTTGACAGCACTCTGCTGATGACCATTAACCCTCACACACTCTGCATCTTCCTGAGAAATGTTCTCTCCCTGACAAGCCCGTCTGAATAATGAATGAAGCTCTGCAGCAAAGCAGTCATACCTCTATCCCCTCGCTATTGACCCCTCACCTTCTAAATGTTAGTGTCACTGAGGAGCTCTGCACTTGTGGTTGCATCAGTGTGTGTGGAATATAGAGAATGACGGATAAGGCATTTTAGTGGGGAAAAAAGAAGGCATGGATTTTATGAGTCTGTCCAAAGGAGATAGCATGTAGCGTGGATGTGCAGTCTGCGCCTTGCCTCGGCTGGCTTCTGTGATAAGCTAATGTAGCGTATTAGATCACCTCTCTCCGTGGAAACTGGCAAGGAAAAGTCTCAGAAGGCAACGCTCGCCTACTTCCTTCTGAAACCAAAGAAGCCAAACTGGAACTAATAAAGAGAAACGATCTTCAGAGCACAAAAACAACAAACTGGAGAAACACTGTGTTGCACTGGAGGATGTATTTCTAGGATTTGCGTTGTAATTGTACTGAAACACTTGAGTGTCGGGAAGAAAAAAAAGGCAAATTTTAGTTGTATGCTGAGTTCAGCCTGTGACAAGATGACAACGTTGGGGTTTGAACTGTCTTATTACAACTTCCTCTTTACAGTTCAAAAACAATCATGTTTGGTAAACTGAGCAGAGATCTGGAGTTTTCACTAATTTCTTTATCTTTTCCTCTCAAAAATCTGTAGAAAATGGATTAAAAAAAAATCTGACAAAAACCTAAAGAAAAGATTTTTTAAATTAAATAAATTTGGGTGGTTTAATCTTTTAATCTCTACCTATCAGAGAGATAAAGGAAGTACACTACATTCTACTGACTGTAGTTAATATATTTGTTATTATTAATAAAACCAGCTCAATTCACAATATTATTAACATCTCAGTCATTAAAACTCTGGGTCTGTGGGCCAAATGTGGCCTGCCACAACATTTTAAGTGGCCCTCTAGAGGCTCAAATACGTATAAAAAATAAATGTATTCTGCTTCAAAGTCAGCATTGACCACAAACTACATCTCCCATAATGCATGATGATTATTTTACCTGTAAATTGATGGCATCCCATCACTAAGTGGCGATGCACAGGTTTCAAAAGTAATTGATAGCCCATGTAATTCGTCGTGTAAAATCCACATTTTACTGTTCTTGCTGGATACTTTTGCTGCGGCCCAGTTGTATTGGTCGATAATTTAAACCGGAACCCCTCCAGTGGGAATTCCCTGTCCAAAAGTGAGAGAGTTCAGAATTCAAGATGGCAGCTATTCAACCATTCAGCAGAATGTGCGCAACCTGGGAGTAAATCTTGACTCAGATCTGTCACTAGATAAACACATAAGCAACCTGGTTTCCACTTGCTATTTTCAGCTTCGTAATATCTCTAAACTCCGGCCCCTGCTGTCCACTTCAGACTTGGAAATGGTAATTCATGCCTTCATTTCTACCCGCTTAGACTATTGTAATAGCTTGCTCACCTGCCTAAACTAGACAGTTAAATCACCTTCAGCTTGTCCAAAACTCGGCAGCAAGACTCCTAACCCAAACCTCCAAATTCACCCACTTCTCCCCGATTCTAGCAGAACTTCACTGGCTTCCGGTTAATTTCAGAATCCGGTTCAAAATCCTGGTCCTCACCTTCAGAGCTCTTCATGGCCAAGCCCCAGAATACATTAAAACTCTCATTTCCCCTTACAACTCCAGACGAGACCTCCGCTCACAGGATCTACGTCTCCTTATGGTTCCCCTCACTCGCTTTAAGACCCGTGGTGACCGTGCCTTCTCCTCTGTGGCCCCTAGGCTCTGGAATGAACTCCCTTTTAATCTGCACTCCTTTAATAACAATGGGCCTCATGCAAGAACATGTTCGTATTCTTCTCCTAAATTTCTCTTACTTTTGTTCGTACAAAGGGTTCGTACGAACATGTCACGTCAGATTCAACAAACTCTTCTACGTTCAGGAAAAGTGCCTAAATGAGCTGCGTAAATTACA
>NW_013952457.1:182255-201778 GCF_001266775.1 Austrofundulus limnaeus
CTCACTCACTCACTCACTCACTCACTCACTCACTCACTCACTCACTCACTCACTCACTCACTTACTTACTTACTCACCACAACTCAGCAATAGTGAGTAAAACTCTCTTAGTTTTACTTTTCATAATATTTCTGTATTATTTATTTCCCATTTAGTCAGTTAAACACGTTGTACTTTTCAGTGCTGTAAGAAGATGTGGTAAAATGTTGTTTCTGCACATGAAATACCAGGCAGAGCTCAGTTACTGTTTCTTAGCCGTGCTCAACCGTAGCAGTGAGAGTTGAAATTAAACAAGAAACACTGGCATTAATTACAACTGGCCTTTTGAGGGCAACTATAGCGCTCATGTGGTCCTCAGTGAAAGTGAGTTTGACACACCTGCTCTGGATGATTACAAACAAAAACTACATTTATACTTATCAATTACAATACGGGTTTCTGCTCAACTAACCAATCAACTTTAAAGTGGAGACTTTCTTACTCCTACACAGGCTTTATTTCTAACTCTGCTGATGCTTTTAAACTTTATTTTCCATGATCAGTATTTGTATCTGACCGCGGTGAGCTTCATATGTGAGCCAACCCAAAGTCACGTGGGTGGTGATAAATAACGTGTAGGTAAACCTGTGCATTAGTTCATTTGTGTGGACATGTAATCAGTCAAACATGACAGAGGTCCAGAGGGGGAAGACAAACCGAACATGCCGTCCATGGTGGAAACACAGCACGTCCATCAGTGAAGAAAGTAATTTATGGAGCGCAGGAACTGAGCTGTGCTCTTAATGACGAACAGAGAGATGTATGGACTGCTCATGAGCACAATATTTCTTCCAGTTCCCAGCTCTGTCACAACAAAGAGCGGTCGCACACAGTTTCCAGAATGAGCTCTGGCAAAAACTTTTACCCCAAACTTGTGGCTGCAGCAGGAAGTCTTTGAAATCTTCGATAAATCATTCAGGCTCAGCAGAGAAGATGCAAATGGAAGCCACTCTGACCACAACACAAACATTTTAATCCTTATCTTCACTTCTCACAGATGGACAGACTTTTTCTCTATAGATTAGCCGCCACTCTGATGAGATGCTACTTCCTGAATTTACATTTGTGTGTTTCCACGCTCTGATCAAAGACAAGTGTCAAATCAATAAATGCTAATGTTTCCCTCTATTTAGAGGGCTTCGTTAGAATTTGTGTTGTCACTGAGCAGCAAGTTTTCAAGCAAGAAAAAGCTACATAATATTAGCAACAATACAAAACCCGACAAAACAATGCATCTGACAGCTTTTTTAAGTGTCAGAAAAGGTATGTGTTCAATAAATGTTAGAAGTTTTGGCTCCTAAAAGTTGAGCTGAGAAATGTGTTCATCAGAGCGTAGAGATGATATATTTCTAGACTTTTCTTAAATCTTTTTTCAGACTTTGTGGACGACGTGCTTGTTAGGATGTTTTAAATAGAAAGGAGAAGGAAATGAAGATGATGAGGGGAAAATGAAACGGCGTGCTAAGCTCTCCTCGTGACTGTGTGGAAGCCCACACGGCGATAAATGGCACCGTAATCATTCTGGCAGCTGGGAAACTGCATGCCGTAAATTTATGTCTATTCAAAGCTCACCTAAGCACGGCCGGAGGAGTTGCTGTTTCCCAGCAACAAATCTTAAAAACAACTTGTGAAATACACCCTCTGCGATTCCAAGCATGATTGTGAGTGAGCACACAAAGACTCAGAGGGAAAAAGGCAGAAAGAGACAACAGAAAAAGCTACTGATAAAAGGAACGATTAAATTATAGCCAGTTTACAACCTTTAAACTCCC
The DNA here is from genome assembly GCF_001266775.1 of Austrofundulus limnaeus. NCBI lineage: Eukaryota > Metazoa > Chordata > Actinopteri > Cyprinodontiformes > Rivulidae > Austrofundulus > Austrofundulus limnaeus. The sequence goes on from NW_013952457.1 coordinate 184,067, forward strand.
TGCGACCCACAGCAAAGTCACTGACCTCACAACTATTAATATTAAAACTCTGGAAGTCCATCTGCTGGACTAGTGAGGGCCTGAATGCTTTTAATAAGACAGTATTATTTGGGCAGCAAAAAGATATGGGAATTGTTTTCAATGTGTGGAGCAAACTTGGGCCACTTGATACGGGCTGTCAGGTCCTTGTACGACCGGTGTCAGAGTCTGGTTCGCATTGCCGGCAGTAAGTCGGGCTCGTTTCCGGTGAGAGTTGGACTCCGCCAAGGCTGCCCTTTGTCACCGATTCTGTTCATTACTTTCATGGACAGAATTTCTAGGCGCAGCCGAGGTGTTGAGGGGATCCGTTTTGGTGGCCTTAGGATCGCATCTCTGCTTTTTGCGGATGATGTGGTCCTGTTGGCTTCATCGGAGCGAGATCTGCAGCTCTCGCTGGAGCGGTTCATGGCCGAGTGTGAAGCGGCTGGGATGAAGCTCAGTGCCTCCAAATCCGAGGCCATGGTCTTGAGCCGGAAAAGGGCAGAGTGCCTTCTCYGGGTCAGGGGGGTCGCCCTGTCTCAGGTGGAGGAGTTTAAGTATCTGGGGATCTTGTTCACGAATGGGGGAAGAACGGAGCGGGAGATCGACAGGCGGATTGGCGCAGCGTCTGCTGTAAAGCGGGCGCTGTACCGGTCCGTCGTGGTGAAGAGAGAGCTGAGTCAGAAAATGAAGCTCTCGATTTACCGGTCGATCTACGTTCCTACCCTCATCTATGGTCATGAGCTTTGGGTCATGACCGAAAGAACGAGGTCCCGGATACAAGCGGCCGAAATGGGTTTCCTCCGCAGGGTGGCTGGGCTCTCCCTTAGAGATAGGGTGAGAAGCTCGGTCATCCAGGAGGGACTCAGAGTAGAGCCGCTGCTCCTCCACGTCGAGAGGAGCCAGTTGAGGTGGTTCATCTGGTAAGGATGCCTCCTGGACGCCTCCCTGGTGAGGTATTCCGGGCACGTCCCACCGGGAGGAGGCCCCGAGGAAGACCCAGGACACGCTGGAGGGACTATGTCTCTCGGCTGGCCTGGGAACACCTTGGAGTTCCCCCGGAGGAGCTGGAAGAAGTGGCTGGGGAGAGGGAGGTCTGGGCCTCCCTTCTGAAGCTGCTGCCCCCGCGACCCGACCCCGGATAGGCGGAAGAAAATGGATGGATGGATGGATGGTGTGGAGCAAAGTGTTGCCATGAAGCACCTGGAGCAGCTGGGTTTTGCTCAAAGGCCCACAGAAAAGCACATAAGGGTGGAGGCAGATGTTGGTCACCTTTCCACAAATTATTTTTATCCCGATCACAAGCCTGCCTCCTCTAACCTCTGCTAAAAATAAATAAATAAATAAATAAATAAATAAATAAATAAATAAATAAATAAATAAATAAATAAATAAATAAATTAATAATTAATTACAAATTTAATCAAGATAATAGCAAAATCTAATAAAAAATACCCAACATGAACAGTTGAAGTTAATTAACAGGGATGTCTAAAGGAAAGCATCATAAAGCAGTGTGTGTTGCTACAAAACTGTTTCTTTACTCTTGAAGGAAGCCAATAGAGTGATTATTTTATTATTCTAAAACAACCTCATAGCAAACATAATCACTGCAACCCCAAAAACTATACTTGAGCGCAGGYCGCTCATGATTTAACTCCATCTGGATCCTATTAGTGTTGCCAATTTTACAGTAATTATTGTATTTATACGATAGTTTCAGTGTCTTTTATACAATATCTATTAATTATACAATATACGATGCATAATTTTTTAAAAGCCCAAATAGTTTTGATATTAGTAAATTGCATTTAACAACAAAACTATTAACTACTCTGTCCATGTACGTGTGATACCTCTCATTACGAGGTACAGCAGTGAAATTAGTTATTTTAAGTCAAGATTATGCTAAAATATATTTTCCAGTTATTTAATCTATCCTTTATTTTTACTCGCTTCTTCCTTTCAGGGTAATTTGTGCCCATATCCGGCAGTCTCTGTGTGAGGGGCGGGGTACACCCTGGACAGGTCACAAGTCCATCACAGAGACACAGAGACAAACGAGACAGACAACCATTCACTCTCTCACTTACACCGAGGGACAATTTAAAGTTACCAGTTAACCTAACATTCATGTTTCTGGTCTGTGGGAGTACCCAAAGAAAACCCACACATGCACAGAGAGAACATGCAGACTCAACCTAGAAAAACTGCCAGTGTCGAGATTCGATCTGACAACCTTCTTGCAGAGAGGCAACAGCTCTACCAACTGAGCCACTGTGCGATAAATTCCCATTACTCTCTGTCTAAAATATCCAATTTTGAAAATTTCCAGATTACTGCGACAACTGTGAGTGAGTAAACCTGTTATTTATTCAGATTCTTTTTGGTTTAACAATAATGTCATCCACAACAGGACAAATGGAATGAGCTGCTGAGCTGTAAATGGCCTGCAGGCCACCAGTTGATGATCTCTGTCCGAGACTAAAGTGATCACTAAACAACATGAGATTTTTTTCATTTTTAAGTAAAAAAAAGACAAGAAAAGTCGTTTCCCCAGCTGGATGAGATGAATGTGCAGGAGTCAACAGAAGTCAGTGGATCGCTTCAACACAACAGCAGCCTCTGCCACAGCCTGGATGCACTCAGTGATCTCTCTCCGACTTCACAAACAGCAAAGTGAAGTGCTTACAGTGAAGTCAATCAGGCATGTTTGATGTGTGGGGAGAAGCTCAGTTAAGTGCCCTCTAGTCCTGACTGCCTGTGGCTCACTGGGACAAAAACTTTCCAAGCAATTAGTTCAAAAAGCCTCAACCGAAGCACAAAAATCAAGTGTCAGTATTTGTTGCTCAAGTGTCCTCGTTTGATCCGAAGGTTCAGAATTTCAAAACGTCACTGCGGGGCTGTTAGGAGACAGCAATTATGCTTATTACCAGGGACCRCAGCGCTCTTATTATGTGTGCAAATCAAATTAACATCATCTCATTAGGTAACGTACATGTGGGTTTTGGATGTATTACATTTTTATTGCATTGGTGTATTCTACAACATACATGTCTGCATGGAGGTTTTTAAAAGTGAAAACAAAACTCACAAAGCTTTGCAGGATTTACCTATTTATCATGAAACACTATGTAAAATTCTGTTTTACAATAAAGATTTGTTCACATCATTCTTTCGCCATTAAAAATATGGTGAGTGTGATTTCCTGAGTGGCTGCAAGAATCCACCACGACAAGCTGTTTTATACGGGCTGTGCCACAATGATACAGTAAAAAAAAAAAAAAAAAACAACGAAAAATACAAAAACACAAACGGTTCTGCCTCAACAGAAGCTCATCTTTTATTGATGAAATGATTACCTGCAAGTTTTCATTTCACTTATGGTAAACATTCAGCATCGAGTGGGTGTGAACCAGTTCAAAACTCCCACATGTCGTGTCCTTCACTGATTCTTTCTTTTATTAAAAAAAAGTCAGGGGTTCGGGGGGGGGGGGGGGGGGGGGGGGGGGTTGTGAACTCTAAGAGGCCCAGAATATGAAAACATCTGGAGTTGGAGATATTCTAGATCCCACCTTCTCTCTCTCTGGCATGTAGTCAAGCGTCACTGATGTGCAATCAAAGTTTTATCTGCGCTGAATTATAAATGAGGCACAATATGTGTTTGGAAACCAAGCGTTTGGCCGATGTAATCCTTCCACAGAACTTCAGCGCTTGACCGTACCTCAGCATGACATTTCTACTGTTCTCTGTCTCGTACAGTAAAACAAAGCAGGAGGAAAAGTACTCTTGTAAAACATGAACGGCCTCCCTGTTTTTATTTCTCACACTGGACTAAAACTAAAGTCTGAGGTGACTTTTTGTTGGCAAAATGAAAGAACGAAAGAGCTTTTAAGGTAAAACTACAGATGTTTTTAAGTGTGTCAAAAGCTATTAATGAATGTCAAAAATCCACTTAATGAGGTCCAAATTATGTTTGTTATGTGCAATCATATTGTAAAACACTGCAAATTTACAAGACGAAACTAATCAGTCTGTGATGATTGAACTCTGACGCATGTTATGAGTCTTTTACGAATTTACACTGTTGCATAACCAAAGTATTAATGATGAGTTACCCTTCTGATATTTACTTTATGACACCAAATCCTCTGAGCTCAGTCAGCATACAAAAAATACTAAAACATCTCCTTCTGCCATAGTTTGTTTTAAACCTTAATAAAACTGTGTCATCCAGATTCAGAGAAGTCTTTTAAATGTAGAAAATACAGTAGTTAAAATAAAAATATTTCTTTTTAGATCTTAACAGATGAGCTGAAGATTAAAAAAGGTACATATGTGAATATAATCAGTGCCTGTTTGTTGATCTGACGTTCTCGTTAAACTGCTGCAGCACGAACACCAAGTTCAGCAGTTCATGTCTTTAGGCAATAAGACTGAATTTTTAAGCAAAACATAATTAAGAGCTTCAGCAAGTCAGGGTCAGAGATAGAAGAGGTTCTTTAAATAGACGGGTCATATAAATTATGCAGAAACTCCTGTTCAAAGAGATGTTTGAAATTTCTTTGATTAATGATTTGACCATCATGTTTTTCATATTCAGGAGGAGTTGTCATGCTGTTCCATGCAGGAGGTCTCCTCACCACTTCCTTTAATTTGACCCCCAACCTCATAAGGGATGCGAAATTAAAACTAAACTGTATCTAATAACTACAAAGAAAAGTTTGTTTCTATCTTCAAAACGTGTGTCTGTGTGGAGTTATTTTCTCCAGTGATGCCTGCAGTTTCATTTAAAAACAGAACTTCTTCCAATTTCACTCTTTCCTGTTGCCCAAACAGCTTGGCAGCAAAAACACTCTCAGCATTTCAACATTTGAGCTAATTATTGACCCGGTTTGCATCATAATTTAACCATTTTGTCCATTTTAAAGTGCTGTTAACATGACAGCACCCATTGATCCACCAAAGTGAAGTTCTCTAGTTCCTGAACTGTGAGCTACGAGCCCGTTAATGAGCCGAATGATTGAATACTCGACTAGAAATGAGACAGAGGTGGCAAATGAAGCCAAGAGGGCTGACTGTGGAGAGGAGAAAGGGTTGGGTGGGTGTGATGTGAGCGTCTAAAAATACATATTTTGCACAGGAAGACTTCCTGCGACGCTGACAAGTCTAATGCTAAGTGACGAGGCTCCTTCCATCCTGTTTCCTGCCACTGAAAAACAAACATTCATTAATCACCTCGAGTTATCTGCATGCTGACGCCACTGGCTGTGCTATCTGACTGCAGCCAATAAAGGGAAATGATGAAGAGCATCATGTCAAAATAATGAAATCAAAGGAGCTTCAAGAACAAAAGATTTAATTGTTCAATTAAAAAAAAAACAGCTACCAACTCTTTTTTCCCCTCTCTTTAAAAATGAAACTAGAGTCATTTATATTGTTGATCAGACAGCTAAATTAGGCTACTTTTAAAAAATGGTCCTGTTCAGTACTGATGAGCTTGTTTTGGCCACATTTCTTACAGCTGAACTGCAGCTGTTTAAAGTAATAAAAGCACAGATTCGAGTTAAAAGGTGAAACTTATAAACAATGAGCTGCCATAAAATCTCAAGATAATTAAATTATTAAAACTATGCTGTCGGACAGCTTTTACTAGAGGAAAACTTTGTTACGAAGCTATGAAACAACCACTGACCAAATCAGAAATTTGATCTCTAAATCCTGTAAACACAAGCAACAAGTGAAATTTTCAAAACAACTTTTGTCATAGTTGCTATTAATTGCCAGGATATCCAACACATAATGTGCCTGTGGTGTACGTATAAATACAAACAAACTTATTAGAAGTTTAGCATAATGCACATGTTTTTACCCATTTTGTCACATTACTGGCTTTTTTTAACTCGGTGCCCAAAGTGAAACAGGAAGTGACGACAATGGGGAAATCTTTAAAAACTGACGCCTCACAGCAAGGAGGTCATGAGTTCGATCCTCAGTTTGGACCTGTGATCTTTTTGTGTGGAGTTTGTTTTCCTCTCACAGATCAGGAAAAAACTAAACTAAACTAAATTAAACTAAACTAAAATGCCCATTATTCTGCCTTTTAGCCTAGGCCTCCCTAGAAAAAGAGATCTGTGATTTCAATGGGATTTGCCTGCTTAAATAAAAGTAAACAAATAAAAAAAGTAATAATACAAAGACAAATCCCTGGTCTTTGTTTACACAAACTCGGACTCTTCTGATAGTGACTCAGAATAATCTAAGAAAACAGCAGATTCTTTACAGTTGCTCTGTTTACACGCTCTTTGTCGTCACTTCTTGCTACTGTGCATTGGCATATCTTAACACATGTTCATCTCACCAGTGGTATTTTTTCCAATATGCTATTATAGCTATTTTTGCAATAATGCATTAATATTTAACAGTCTCAGTCATTTTAAAATAGAAATAAAATAACACAATGTAGGCCTATAAGTTACTATTTTGCCTAAGTGACAAATGGTAAAAATATAATAAATGAATGATAAACATGCTTCAAAGGTACACCAGGGAATTGTGAAAATACTCAAAACCATAAACATGTATAACAGTATTGAGTATTATAAAACATGTCAATGTTAAAAAAAACTTTCCAATTTCCTACAGCGACCATGCTGCAAGCTAAAGCTAGCTTGCTAGTTKTGTTATTTTTAAGTTTTATTTTTCCCTAAGATTACATATAGTTATAACAACCAGCACAGACAATAAACAATATAACGTATGTTATTTTTATTTTATTGTTGCTTTGTTTGTTTTAGGGTTCTGTTGGTTGCAAGTTGCTATATCGTTTAGCCACCGCTAGGAGCCGCTGCAGCCCAGGCAGTACTTTTTTTTAAATTCATGTTAAGTTATGAATAAATGTAGTAACTAATATTTAAGACGTATCATATTGGCTGCTTGCTCATGTTACCCTCTTGTTGTTAATATTATGAGACTAAAGTAAAAACCAGACGTTACCTTAGCAGCGAACGACGAGCTCGGCTTCTCCAGGAGGTCCCAGAGTTTCCTCCTCTTATCCGAGCAGCATGTGGTGGTGAACTCCTCTCCCTCCCGTTCCCTCATGTTCTCAGCCTCCCTCTTCAGCTCCTCGTTCATCTGCTCCTTCTTCTGGTGGTACCTGGCCTGGCAGCAGGACTCCAAGTAGATCTCGTCGATCCCCCAGAAGTCCAGCTCCTGGCTGAAGGACAGGGCGCACATCTCCTCCATCATGTGCAGCTTCCCGGTGCGGTAGAAGTTCAGGATGGAGGTGAAGGCGCCCGGGTGTCTGTCGAAGAAGTACTCGTTGCTGTCCAGGCTGTAGTCGTCGCATATCTCCATGATGGACTCGTGGGTGTTGCAGTCCCTCAGTTTGCCCAGCCGGGTGCGGGGCAGCCGGTCCAGCGTCCTCCAGAGGACTTCGTGGAGGAGCCCCCCGACGTTCAGCCTCACCCGGCGGGACTGGGTTTTGGTCCGGATGATGTCTATGGTCTCCGGCGGCAGCGTGGTGGTCGACCGAGCCCCGGTTTTGATCATCTTCATTCAGTCAGTCAGTCAGAAGAAACCAGTGGAAGTCCGGCAGATTAAGAAGACTCGCTCCTGATGACCGCATAGGGACCCCCCTTCGTTTCTTGCGCTTATTTAAGAGAAATAAAAAATAAAGAAAAAGAGGAAATTATTCAGGCGCAGACACTGAGCAGTGTCCTACAGCAGCAGTGTCAGCTTTATCCACTCATCACAGGAACAAAGAGATATTTTAATCAGCTTTAAGAGGCACAGCCGCTTTTCCTGCTGACTCTGCGCGCGCTGTCCATGGTGCTGAAACGCCCCGGGTTTGTCTCTGTCCATGGTGCTGAAACGCCCTGGGTTTGTCTCTGTCCATGGTGCTGAAAGTGGTGTCCGCTTGGGTGGGACAGTTGAGACCAAACCTATTCTGTTACTGGACTATCCTAATCCTCATGTTTAACTTTAATAAACAGCTCAACAAACTGTTTTTAGATGCTCTTCTGCTTTAAAACATTAATAAATGGAGCGATCGGCTCTATAAAGTTTCATTTTGTTGCGCGTCAAAGATCGGAATTGCGCAACTGTTTTTATGCGTTTTTGTGAAGGAATAGTTGGATAAATGTGCAGTTTAGTTKCTGTAGCTGCTTCAGAGAAATGATCGAAACAAAGGGCGGGACGCTTTTGAAGATAAAAGCACGTGAAGCCAACCAGATAAAGACACCAAATTGATACTTACGCGTCTTCCTCGTACTCCGTTTCGCCTCCTGGAGCCAAATCAGCGTCATCTCCGGAGTCAGAGCGCTCCAACTTGCTAAACGTGCGTCCCGCGCTCGGCTGGGAGCGGCTGGAGACATCATGAGCCGCGCGCCGACATGATGAGAAGGAACAGGTCCAGTCCCGGAGCGAATCAACAAGTAGGCTCCGGAGTCTAACCCGGACCAGTCGGTGTTGTCTCGCCTCCAAACGGAGTGTGTTTGTGTGTGAAACGGGATGCTGTGGAGGCTGGTTTCTATCAGGCTCCTCCAGCGGCGCAGCCTGCGTGAAATTAACCCTCTCAGAACCGGAGAGGCGCAGCTCGGTGCGTCTGAACTGAACCCCTGCTCCCCCCCCCCCTTTTTTTTTGGGAGGGGGTGGGGGTGGTGAACTGTAGTATCTGCTTCCAAAAATAAAGGCTTTGAACGTAAATCAGGTGTCCTATAGTTTAAGGCAAGTTAAATTTAAGACTTTTTAATGCCAAGTGAAATTACATTTAAGACCAATTTCACAATAAACACAAAAGACAAAAAAATAAAATAAAATAAAAACTGTGGGAGAAACTCATGAATCAAAGTATTTTTGGTTGAAGTATTCAAATATTGCTAATAGACCAATTGTTTTTATCCATATCTTACTGCTTTTATATCAAACTTAGCAAAAAAAAATCATCTACACTGCCATCACTAATATGCACCTTCATACACATTCATTTATTTACTGTACTAGGTATATGTACATATCACAAGTATAGTGTTTTTTGTTTTACTTTTACTTATCTTTCTCTATTGTATCTCACCCTTTCCTGTTTTGAGCTGCTGCAATGTGCAAATTTCCCCACTGTTGGATCAATAAAGTTTTATGTTAGTCTTATTCTTAAAAACCTTCTTAGCAAACAGTTTTAAACTTAATTTAATTTCAGGAAATCCTCTAACGACCTAAAAATTTGTAGTTTTAGGACCCATAGTGGGGTCTTAACCCCAGCTTGCTGTAGATGAAACCTTAAAGTGCCTGTGACATCATGTTTTTGTAAGAAATATGAATGCATTTTTGGAAAGACAACATTATTAACATATTAGAAAATCAATTTCACATTGCTCAGATGAACAGTTGTTGAGATATTTGCAGGTGAAATAACAGGAAGTGGTGTCAAAAGGGAACATCTGAATGGGAATATTTCAAAAATAAATAAATGTTACCAATTATTTTAGTATTTGAGACAAATTACAGTCATCCTACTTACAATGTGTTCACATTTTTAAGATTTCTGAAGATTGATTTAAGACATTTTAAGGCTAATTAAGGCCTTATTTTTGGATTGATGAATTCAATGACTTTTAAGACATTTTAAGGATCTGCAGGAACCCTGTAAATACCAAAAACAGAACTTTGGAAAGATATAAAAATAGAAAGGTCAACAAGAAGCAACCAGGTCAGCTTGACTTCATTGGTCAACCATAAGTTACTCCATAATCTGTCCAACTCTGGTCCTCTATTCTGCAGATTCTAGTTGTTTATCTGCTTTAAAACACACAATTTGAAGCATGGGTGATAAAAAGAAAAGTCTGCAGAACCTGAAGACGTGCTGTAGAGTGGGGAAGCAAACTAAAAAATGCATGATGGCCCTGGAGGAGCAAGATTGAACAGATCTACACCAAATCATTAGGACTGACATAGGAACTAAAGGCAAATCAGAGGCTGCTGTTTCTTTTTCATGCATTCATGTATCTTTTTAAGTTGACATCTGTGCAAAAGGTTTTGAAACTGACATTTCTTTTTGTTTCATGTCCAAAACCCAGACTTTCTTGTGACCTTTTAAAGGGTGACTTTTTATTTGACTTTCTGAAAGTCTTTCCAAGTTTTTTTTAACTGTAGCTGATTTTTTCTGTTTTCTGCTCAGTTCTTGTACCTGACTATGACAGCATATTGTGCTGTTTGTGTCTAAGAGTAAGGAAAGGTGACAAGTTGATAAAATAAAAAGTGTTAAGTCTAAAAAAGCTCTCTAAAAGTCAAATTTTATGTCAGGTTTTCAGCTCAGTCCCAGTTTGTTCAGAAATCTTATTCCATACCTTCGCTTAGAGAAATAGGAACAAATGATATTTTGTGACATACTTCTGGTAAATGCCAGGTCTTTGTTAATTGTCTGTTATGTTTTGATATCTCTTCAGTTCGAGTTGAGCCTTTTTTTCAGGTGAATAATACAGACACCACCCAAAACCCCCCAAATCTTTAGAAATGTTGCTCAAGACTACCATAAAGGATTAACAAAAAAATTGGATAACAAAGAAAGAAAACGTGTTTCCTCTGTGCCACCTTCAGTCAGTCCTGCCACGCCCACTTTTACCTGTTCTGTCTTCATCCAGCTCAGATCATCATCATCATCATCATCATCATCATCGTTTATTTTTAAAGCACAATAAAAACCAAAGTGCTGTACAGGAGCATAAAATAAAAACAATGAACAAAGTACAGTAATAAAATGAACAATAAAATCAAACAAAACAACAAAGGCTGGCCTAATGATCCTGCTCTTCAGACTCAAATGCCTGTTTAAACAGATGAGTTTTAACAGAGACTTAAACTCATTTAGAGACCCAGCAGACCTCACAGACAGYGGGAGATTGTTCCAGAGCCGAGGTCCTGCAACTGAAAAGACTCTGTCTCCCCTGGTCACAAGCCGAGACCTGGGAACAACTGAAAGCTTTTGATTTACAGATCCAGCGCAGATGTCTCTACTTCCTCTTCAGATCTGCGTAATTTTTCTGGACAGCCTTTTTTTAAAATAAAATAAATTTTAGTTATTTTTTTTATTGAAGCTCCTCGTGCCACTCTGTTTCAGGGTCCAACCATGACAGTAAGATAAAACATAAATTTGTTCTTTGTGGTCTCTTTAACACACACAGAATGGATTATAATCTAGAACCTGTTCTCCTAAGAGTAACAGATCCATTACTGTCTGAACAACATAAACCTAAAGTTTCCACTCTGCTTCATTCTGCAAACAGTCGGAGAGTTTTAGCCAAACAGTTGTGAGTCCAGTTGTGTTTACAGAACAAGCAGTTCCCTCATTACACTCATTCTGCCTATTTGACGGTAAAAATAACAACCTCTAGGCGTTGAAGCAGCTGTTTCCTAAAAGCCAACGTAATTTTAAAAACTTGAGATAATCACTCACCAAAATCACAATTCATATTTATTGATAAATAACAAAAATAATGACATTGAACATATAAATATAAACACATAAACATATAAAATAACACTTATTATTAACAATGTTCCATAATGAAATGTACAAAGATGTTTGTTTATTGTTTACTGTTGCGTGTTTCTGGGTTTGTATCGGATAAGCAGGTCTCCTTCAGGCTGCAGCATCCCAAATCCATAACGGCTGGCGTTTATCTCCGGCATCTGAGCGTTCGGCTCACACAGCTCCAAATCGTAGTTTGTTAGCAACATATAAACAAACCTGAAATGAAAGAAATCAGGATGTTTAAAGTAGAAATTTAAAATATTTAGATGTTTTAAAGCTGAGTGAAAAAAAACAAAAAACAGAAGGTGGGGGATGCTCACTTTCTGATGGCGTTGATGGCGAACTGTTTCCCCACGCAGCCGTTGGCCCCGGCCCCCCACGGCATGGTGTAATACTTTAACCGCTTCCCTCCTTTATAGAAATCCTTCTTCACAGATCCGTCTTTGTTCATGAAGCGATCATATTTAAATTTCTGGAAAGAAAACACAGTTTTTTTTTGTTTTTGCACAGCAGATGTTAGACGCAAACAATCACTAAGTTTAATTACAAAATGCAGTGCCTGATTGTTTTTAACTAAACAGCTGACAGAGTTTTATTTATTTATTTATTTTTCTTAAAGCACACTTCAGTGTCCTTCCCACGCCTATTAGTTCTGTTCCTGTTCCCGTGCTCTGCTAATCCCTCAGTGGCCAACAGCTCTGGGTTTGACCGCTCACTGGGTTGCACAGGGTCAGCTTTGTGTTTAGACGGTGAGTAAACCTTACGTAAACCACCACTGATGCTCATTACTGAAGTCTGCCTGCAACAAGTCTGCAAGAAAGCTGCTGCTGGTACAGCAGAGGGTTGAGACAGAACAACAAACCTGTGGCTCTCGGTAAATCTCGGGGTCCATTTGAGGGCTGATGAAGGGGAACAAGCACACCCTGTCTCCTTTTCGTAGCAGGTACTCTTGGCCATCAGCCATGCTGAGGATCTTATCCTGCACCACCTCTCTTGTTATGAAGGGGGCGGCGGTGAGTCTCAGAGTCTCTTCCAAGACGCTGTCTGAGAGGCAGAAGGCAGAAAAGGTTACTATTTGTGCATAAAACAACACGCAACGCAGGATTTTGAAGTGTTACGTCTAAAAGACTCTGACATGAGATTCTTTTGGATTTTATAATAGATGTTTGCAACTAGGGCTGTGTAATGGCAATAAATTGTTGATATGATACATATCACAATATATTGCAATATGTTGCAATATTGTAGGCAAGGAGCTATATTGCCCTTTTTTTCTCCAAAAGATTCTAATTTTAAAAAGTAGAAATATCACATCATGTATTACATGCATAAAACCGGATCTAACCCTTGATTAAAAATAGATACCATGATTTTAAGAATCAATATAGTATGACGAAATGAAATATCGTGATATTTCAGTGTATCAATATTTTCTTACACCCCTTCTTATAACTCGGTAAAAAAAAAAAACTATCAGTTTGTTTATGTGTTTTTTCAGCCATTCATCAAAGAGTAAAAAAACCAACTCTTTTTTTTTTTTGGGGGGGGGGGGGGGGTTGGAAAATACACCAACATTTCTAGCAAAACATGACTTCTCTGTGTCCTCACCAAATACTGGTGTGTTCATGGGTCTGTCCAGGAGAGGAGTCCCTGAGTCTTCCATCTGTGACAGCTGGCCAAACTCCCTCTTCACCGCCACCAGGGCTTCAGGATTTGTCAACAGGTAGCCCAGAAGCCAAAACGCAGCAGGGCCAACATTACCCTGGAAAGTACACAGAAACTCACATGAGCYTGGAGATAAGATCGCTCGCTCTGGCGTTGCGTAGTGACAGCACAGGTGGCTTTCTGGTGACAGCAAATACATACATCACATGACACCCACGGCTCGCAAATCCACCTTCTGTTTGAGTCACGACAAAAAGCCCAGATTTTTAATTAAATGAAGAAGCCTGATGATTTTATAGAGCTATATGACAGATAAGAGGGTGTTTTCTTTCATGTGTCTGGGATGAGAAGAGCCATGCTCTGGATTAAATCACTTCTGGCAGAGCCCAGCGCAGTGATCGTTTACTTAAAAAGGAAAGCCGTTGGAAACCCGAGGTCCCCCGCCATCTGCCTGCAGTCAAGGGCAGGACAGTCAGAGTTACAGCAAAGCTGATAATAAAACACTGAGTTTTATGGAAGTACAACAGTAGATAAATATTTTCCATAATACGTTTCAAACTGATAAATTTATTAAACGTGAACATTTTAATTACAGAAACAGTCTATGTGTCACTTTAAAAATGTATTTAAACCCATTTATTTCAGTTTAAACCAAWGTATTGTCTGAGTATATGCTGTTTACGCATTTACTGCTATCCTCACATTACAGAAATGTCTCTTATTTTCTTTTTCTGATGTTTTATATTCATTAGAAAGCTTAAAAATTCATGATTACATTAAAGAAAACCAAAAGAGCCCAGTTGAGTAAATAACCTGAGGGCTGAGGCCAGAAAAGATCTGATTAATACCTCTGATGCAAAAAAAGACATCTAAAGCAGGACTGCAGGGGAGACTATGAGTCCAAAACCCAGTTTATTTATTATGTTTTTAAGAGAAAAGTTTCAAAAAGCCAAATTTAACAGCTCAAACAGTAAAACTACAGCTACATATAGAAATAAAATAAATCTCTAATTGTTAGAGATGAAAACAGATGCACCATGCTGGTATCTTTGACAAATATGACAAAAGTTAAAGTGTTTTAATTATTTTCTTCATTGTATTTATTTGCCACTTGCTGTTAAAAGGGGAAAGCGGATGATCATGTTTTTGCTTCTGTGTGTCTGTTATTAAAATATCTCGTAAAACACTGGTTGAATTTTAATGGAACTTGAAGGAAGGATTAATTGGATTTACTGCTACAACTGATTAACTTTTAAAGTCAACATGATTCGAGATGGTTGCCACAACCCTAAACAAACACAAACACTTGGTTTATCATTGCCCTAGGATTTGGCATGGTTAGGTTTTGGTAACACAAACTCTGACTGTGATATTTCATATTATTGCACAAGAAAAACCTTCATTTCAAAGTTTGATCAAAACAGCTACAACTCCATTTCTAAAAAAATAAGATGATTTTAGTCTAAAAGCCTGGCATGATTTCTGGTTGGTGATGCACATTCCTTCAAAGAATGCTAAGCTTTAAATAAAAAAAATGATTCCTCAGGAGGATCAACTCATTCTGTGCCAATTTTTAAAATCCTGACACAAAAAACAACCCAACAGCTCAGCACCGTCTGAATCAGAGGTGAACAGCACCACCATGTGTCATACATGAGTACTGCATCTTGTTTTAATAATTCCAGTTTCTCTGGATACACTGTGTCGTAACTCGCTGATCAGACTAATCAGGCGATCTCATCTAATCTTTACACCAGTTCATTGTGAAAGCTACACCCCGGTGGTCTGACTCACCTGTGAGGCCCAGAGTTGCATCAGCATGGCCTTCCTCTGCGTCTCCTCGTCGACTCCGTCCTCCTGCAGGAGCTGTCTGTAGGCGTGGAGCCACGTGTCTGACCCCGAGTCGTCAGTCAGACCCGCTGGAGCCAGGAGCTCCCAGAGTCTCGTCTGAACAGTCTGCGCCGCCTTCTTCTCCTCTGTCACACACGGATAAACACCACAAGTGAGTCACAGAAAGAAAATATAAACATTTTCTCCCAAAGTGGGCCTTTAAACCAATAAAGAGCCTCAGCTGTGGCTCACACAGCTGGAGGAGACATGCAGTTTGGATGGATGATGAAGACAAACAATACCAGAGTAAATTACGGCGTGAT
Source organism: Austrofundulus limnaeus (assembly GCF_001266775.1). NCBI lineage: Eukaryota > Metazoa > Chordata > Actinopteri > Cyprinodontiformes > Rivulidae > Austrofundulus > Austrofundulus limnaeus. The sequence goes on from NW_013952457.1 coordinate 199,430, forward strand.
GTTGTTGGGTCAATATTTGTAGCTGAATCATTGAAAACACAAACCCCAGACGCTATAAGCAGTTGAGTAAGGCAGCCACCAGACAAGTGATGTCAAAGCGTGTTGGGCCGTGGCTTGACGGAAACACCGGGGGAACACCTGGATATGACTCATGCCTAAATGTCACGGTGTTGGGTCTCTACCTGCTTTCAGCGTCCCCCGCGCCAGTTTGCACAAGAGGTCGTCGAACTTCCTGTACTCCTCGTAGACTTTGGAGGGATCGGGTTTGTTGTTGTTCTGCTCCCCTCCGAACAGCGTGAGGTACCCCGCCCTGCAGGGGGAAGAGGAGACGTGTGTGAGACAGCACTTACAGCTTGATGAATGAGAACTGGTTTTCTTAAGATGAACGGATAAGCAGCCCACACAGATTTTTTTTCTTTTTTAAGATTACAAGAGATGGAGATAGAATTTTTTTCTCCCCACTGGCACACCTAAAAAACTTCTCTTCATWTCACAGTAAACACTCAGATCCTGTTTCACATGATCCACCTTCTCTTTTGTAACAGGACTCATCACAAAGGAGCATTTCTGATCTGCTTGGATGAAAAAGTAAGGCCGGAAATCTGGCCCGAAACATTTGTTTAGCAGAGCAGCATGCTTACAAACAGACGATCGCTAAATGGACTGTGAATAAACTGTTTGGCTCTTTTTCTTTTCATTTTTATAACAGTTTTGTGTGGGAGGAGGAAGATTGTTTATACTTGAAAAGTAGGCCGTAGGAGAGGTTGAAAAGTCCCTCCTCCTTCCAGTTCCTCTGGTTGTGCAGCATCTCGCTTTTCAGCAGGGACCTCAGGTGTCGGCTCATGGTGCTGTTCAGCGTGGACAGATTCATTCCCAGGAAATGCCTGCAGACACAGAATGTCACAGAACGGTGAGGGAAGGAAAGGTAAACAACAGAGGGTTGCTCCTTTAAAACGCGTCACTGACTGATGGTTAAAAAGCAGAATTACTGAGAAGCTTTGTTACTGAGCACCTCTCAGCGCTATGTTTAGAAAACTGGAAGAGCAAGAAACATGAAAGTAGAACGCTGATGCAATATGAACAAAAAGTGATGTGTCACATCTTTATAAAAGAGAAGATTGTATCAAAATGATGGCTTAGATTTCTTTGAAGTGGAGTTCTGTGGAAACATTAATAACAATAAATATCTTACCCGTTGTAGATAACTTTTTGAACAACTTCTGTAAAGAAGTAGAGTTTAAGTCTGACCTGAGATATGAGCGACCAGTTAGTCTGAGTGGAGGTGAGACCAAAGGGAGCTTATGACAATAAAAAAAACAACTCCAGTCTTAGAAACTTTAAAGAGGTTTTCATGAATGTCATTTAATAAACTTTTCCACGGCCACGTCAGGTGGTTGTTTACATAGGGTTTGATGCAACGATATTATAAGTGTGCAATGCAAAAGTTAATGTGGCTTAAAGGTTATTAAAATTGTGTTGAATAAACTACAGTTGATTTAAAAAAGCAGAAATCCATTTTGCTCTTGGATCCAACCAGACTAGCCATTAATTCATCAGTCGGTTCAGACTTAAACACCAAACGGAGGTCTTTCAAAGAGCTATCTACAACTGGTTAGATATTAACCATTCATAACCTCTCAACAGAACCCCACTTAAAAAAGTCATAACTTTAAAGACCATCCCCTTTTCTCAAAGACACACAGCAAGTCATTCGTTCATAAAACATCTACATAACTGTAGACGACATCAAATCAAAAACTCTCAAATACAAAACACAAACGTGAAGCAGTCAAATGAGTGTGACGTACTGAGTAAGAGTTCCACCAACACGTGAGGTCACGATGAAAATAACAACAAAAGGGTTTTGAATGGTGATGTGATACCTCGTCATCATGGCCTTGGCTTTAGCCGGCTGCTGAAGAGGGAGCTCAAGGTTGAAAATCCTCCTCATGAGAACCTGGGCGTAGGGGCTGAAGTCCAGCGAGTCTGAGTCATTGATGACGGCGTCGTACGAGTGAGGATCCAGCAGCAGGGTCACGTAGCGGCCCGCAACACGCACCTGAGAGAGGGAAAGCATGCAGCCATATCTATTATTTTATGATATATTTCAAGTTTTTTAAATAGTTACAAATGAAAAAGAACAAACTAATCAGCGAAAACCCTTGTTTGGTTATAGAGAAACAAACACTGCAAATGTCTGTACATCAACATGAACCTAAAGAAAATCTATTATGAATTATACCATAAACCAATAGTGTCTAGGTAATATTAGCATTAGCGTAAATTTCATATAGAATGAAGAAAACAACCTCATCAAAGATGCCAATAATAATAATAACATATATATAT
>NW_013952457.1:201788-234636 GCF_001266775.1 Austrofundulus limnaeus
ATATATGTATATATCAGTTTCAAAGTTCAGCACTGTTGAATTTCTGCTACTTACAGTAAATATGTTGCCGTGCTTCAGCTTCATTCGGTTTATAAATTTGGGGACGTCTTTTCCAAATTCCAGTGCATGACCTAACCATGGGATTAATCCTTGATCCAGAGGCGGTTCGTTCTTCGACCTAAAATAAAAACAAAAAGAGAGGAAGTGATTTAGTGCTGCTTTACCAATAAAACTGGGAATGCTGTAAAACTTGACGCAAACTTCAGATTTCCTGTCTGTGTTCAGTCTTTGTGCACAGAATATTCAGTTTATTTTTACCCAAGGGTTACTTGTTGTTTAAACAAAAATGCAACACCTGAGCTTTTAAGAAATTATTCATGAATAAGAAATAATTATCAAACTGATTGGTGAGAAATAGCTGTTGATTCTGAATTTACATGAAATCCTTTTTTAATATAAACCTTTTGTTTCATCTAAAATGTTTTTAAAATAAATTATTTAATGACTCACCTCCATCGCCGTGTGAGAGTCAAATACAGCAGGACAAGCAGAGGAAAGATCCAGATCATGTTGTGCTCAGGCAGGTTTCTCTCTGTCTAAATGACCTCCTATCTAAGTCGTCTGCCTTCATAAGGAGTCTTGATTGCGCAACAAGTCTCTCTAGTCATCACACTCCTGCTCCTTTGTTATCATTAAACACCCTCTGTCATTTTAACTAATGACTAAAACAAGACCCACCCCCTGCATGTTTTTTTTAATAACTTAGAATTATTTTAACTCAGTAAGAAATTAAAGAAAACATCTAAATTTGTTCATTTTAAATCAATATTTGGAACTGAATTATCACAATAAACTCCTACACTGACCTGAGTAAATTGAGTTATAATCTGTAACCAAAGTCTCTGTCATTTCCTGCCAACTTATTTTCATAAACAAGTTGCGACAAGAAATGATGAATACATAGTTTTTTATGGAATATCCAGGGGAGAGGCTAAAAGTAAAGGAAGTTAAACTTTGCTGCAGTTGCTCACGTACAGAGAAATTGTGTCACCAAGTTACAAACAAAAACTTCCTTTGTGGCTTAAAATTACCTCAAAAGACCCAAAGGCTGTTTGTTCAGGTGAACGTGCTCAATATGGGTCAGGGAGTGAAACTGGAAAACTCTGGTGTCAGCTTTCATTGAAAATGTACGGAACTCAACAGGTGCCAGGAGTAGAAATGAAACAGAAGTGCTAATTTGTGCATTTTGATAGAAACTCCTGTTCGGTGAAAAGCAGGAGGAAGACTTTTATTTTTCATTTTCTAACCTAAAAATATTCTACAGATAAACCAGGGTTGTGTTTATGCTTGCAAAATCAGCTCCTCCAAAATACGGGACAGCTCCAGCGGGGGGCGGGGCTTAATGACACGTATGTCAATTGTGATGTCATCACACAAAATTTACTTATTAAAATTTATTTAAACAGCAAATCGTTCTCATCTCTATGTCTAATTGAAAACTCCCAATAGCATAAACTGCAAAACGTTTTCATCTTGTCACAGCCAGGTTTAACCCATAGATTCTTTTGTACTCATTTATTTTTGTAGTAGCAGAGTGCCCTTTTCTGTGTAGATTTCTCCTCATGCATTCATAAAACAAATAGTTCCTAGTTAATTGTGACTTCTGACAGGAAGAATCCTTCAGAGACTTCATCACGTATCTTTTTGGACGTGACTTCTTCATCTAGGTCAAAGGTAAGTAAGGAGAGGAGTGCCATCTAGTGTTTGTTAAAACAACTTGCAGGCTGCATATAAAATACGGGTAAAGCACCATCCAGTGACAAGATGTGGGACATCCTGGTGAATATGGGATAGTTGGCAACCCTAGCTACATTCGAAATGTCCACACACTCACCATTTCTGACATTTTGTAGTGCTGTTTAAAATTTGAAATATTTCATCGTTCCCCTATATGGTGCCAACTGGTTGCGAGATGCAGTAAAAGTGGTGTCAACATCAGTTGAAATTGACCATGATTCACCGTAACCACAGCAGACTAATTAGGCTTAATGCTAACTTCCACTTTGCATCAAGCAAAATGAGATATTCTGAGCTTAATTGGCTTTTTGGGAACCATTAATCACTAAATAAAAATTCTTAAAAACTTTAAAAACTGACTTGTTTTTACAATGACATTATTGTTTGAGGTGATTTAGATAAAAACAGGTGACACCAACAAATAAAACTGCCCATGTTGTTGTTTTATTTTTTTTGTTTGTTTCTGTGTCCAGACAGAAAATGCTAAACACACCAAAATCCATTGAATCAGTTCTCTAAACTAAGGCAGTTCATTTTTATAACCCGTTTTTATTCTGAACCCTTTGTACCAAATGGGTGGTAAAGATATTTGAGGGAAATAAGAACAGAAATAATCATTACTGAACAGAATGAATGAACCTTTATTAATAAAATGACCTGCAGCTCCCAAACAATAAACACAGCTAAGATGGTCAGGTTTATGAAGCAAACACAGAATATGATAAAATGTCAAAAGGAGTGAGAATCTTTCAGCTGCTGTTGAACATGACAGCTTCTTTCAGAAATTACAGACAAAAGGACTTTTTGGACCAGAGAGCAACAATCAAAAGCAAAAACTGGTCTGGTTGATTTTAATAACGTTAATCCTCTGCAGCCTCATTACGCACAGGATGAGATCTAAGAGAGTTCCTCATCTTTCTTCACATCCATCTGTGCGTCAGTTGTCCTTCTTGATTCATGAACGTCTTCAGGAGTTTGGCCAAACACGGCTGCGGTCCTCTTGAGGAGGTAGACTCCAGCATGTAAACCACCAACATTCACCCAAACAGTAAGCATCAGCCTCCATAGCCCTCCCATCCTCGAAATGGTCTGGAGGAGAAATAAATCCCATAAAGGAAATCAAACAAATTAAACAAGTTTAATAAGAAACCGGATCTTTGTTTAGGTAAACACAGGTTGGAAATCCCCCCCACCCCCAATGTGCGGGCAGAGTTTAACCTGATTAACTAACTGTTTAAAAATTCTTTAAAGTTTTCAGGAGAAGTTGATTCATTTTGACCTCTGACTGTTTACATAAGGAGGAGAGCTGCATAAATATAAGAGTTCAGTTAAACAAAACCACAAACAAATAGAAAAATAAACATAGTTAAAGCAATAGTGTAGATCTTTTGAGGTGAGGACTGTGGGAAATTATGAACAAGTAAAATCTTATATGTTGTAGACAGCAATTTGAAGAGCCTCAGTTTGGAAAAAACATGTTTTAAAGTAGATATATTATTTTAAATCCTTTTTCACATTTAAACTATTTAGTTGGGGTCTTTATAAAGTGGGACTGCAATGATTTGGTCTGAAAACTCCACAAGCTCCTCTCTTATCTCTTTTTTGAGGTGTGTCTCAGATCAACTCGTTTTGAGGCTGTCATTTTAAATCCAAACAAGGCGCTTTACATACCGCCCCCGCTCCAGCTTCCAGACTGGTCCATTCTAGTTTGACAGAGTGGTTTACAACTATATAGCGGCACAGAAATGTTATATTTACAAGTAAATTAAAATTTGCCAACAAGGGACGAATTGTCTTTCCAGCCTTACATGCTGGAGCCAGAGTCTGACCCAGAGCCAGAGGAGAATGAAGACAACTAGGGCTGCAACAACAAATCGATAAAAATCGATAAAAAATTTATTATTAAAAGCGTTGGCAATGAATTTCATTATTAATTCGTTGTGTCGCGCGATTTATGCGTCCCTCACCGTGCCGTGGAGCTGTTTACGTCACCCGCAGAGCATTGTCAATGCTGGCTGACCTAAATAAAGTTTAGAATAACAAAAGCTACCTGTAAAGATCCGCCCTCTCTGAGACTCAAGAGTGAAAAGTAGAAATTTTGAACTTTAAACCAGTTTTTAAATTGTGTTGTTAGGCCAAGTAGATCTGAAGTTATGATAAAAAGTATATGCCACATTTAATTTTTTTAAATGACGGACTGATTTGATGCGAGCTGCCTCGCGAGGAAGAAGCACTCCCGTGGGGGAGGGGCGGGGGGCTCAGTCCACCACTTGTTTCCTCCTCTCGAGAAGAAATATAAAAACCCTCCAGTCTTTTTTTCCGGGGGAGGCTCAGTTATTTGCTAAACAGCAAATAGGTTCAGGACAAAGGGGGGAAAAAGACTCAGTATGGGAAGAGGGAGGGATGGGATAGGGTGGGGATGGGGGGACTGCTTCAGAACCGCTGGGTTGTTTTAGCCACAGACAAGAAGGAAGAAAAACATTAAGAATTAGAGAAAAATCATAAAATTCTAAATGCAAATAAATAATAATTAATATTAGTTTTACATCTAAAAATCATATTTTATTCTTTTTTATCTGTTTTTCTCATTCATCAACCTATTAAATTTCTGTTATGTTATGTTTTATAGCTATAACCAAGTTTATTAATGTAAGAGAAATCCACCTTTTTTTTCCAGTCAGTGTTTAATACAGCTGGCAAAATCAATTGTGAAAATATTTATGATGTGCTTTTCTTTTTTTAATTTAGCATACTATTTAAAAAAAATCCTTCATGTCATGAAAAGACCCTCTTGATTCAATAGAAAACTCTGGTTTTTAAAAAACCATGGCACGGTGGCTCAGTTGGTAGAGCTGATGCCTCTCAGCAAGAAGGTCACCGGTTCAAATCCCGGTCCGGGGACCTTTCTGGGTAGAGTTTGCATGTTCTCTCCGTGCATGCGTGGGTTCTCTCCGGGTACTCCGGCTTCCTCCCACAGACCAAAAACATGACTGTTAGGTTGATTGATAACTCTAAATTGTCCCTAGGTGTGCGTGAGAGAGTGAATGCTTGTTTGTCTCGTTTGTCTCTATGTGTGGCCCTGTGATGGACTTGCGACCTGTCCAGGGTGTACCCTGCCCCTCGCACTGTGACTGCTGGAAATGGGCACCAGTGACCCACACAACCCTGAAAAGGAAGAAGCGTGTACAGAAAATGGATGGATGGATGGTTTTTAAAAAAATGTCTGCTTATCAATTAATCGTTAGTCAATCTATAAGATAAATCAACTTCAGACAACTTAATATTAATTGATAACTTGGATCCCTAATTTATACAGTAATTAAATTGATTTATATCTACTTACAGTTATGTAATTGTTTTAATGATTTGGCCGATTAATCAAAAAATAATCGACAGATTAATCTATTATTAAAACAATCGTTAGTTGCAGCCCTAAAGACAACAAAACTGTAGTTGGTAAGTCCAGACCTTATTTAAGTCTTTAAGGTCGTATTCACACCTGATAGTCCGGTAGACTCGGCTCGATTGGGGACCAAAACTGCAAGCTTTTGTTTACATTTTCTGTTGGTGCGGTTTGAATTCACACTGCACTTTCTCAACCGAACTAAACCCTGTGAACAACCTGTTCCTGCCCTCACCTGTGGGGGCGCTGCACAAAGAACCCCTAAAGGAATCAACATGAAAACCTCAGAAGAAGACATGGAGCGCAACTTCTTTCTTCACAAAATGTAAACAAACAATAGTAACGTTATATTTTAGTGTTTATAGAGTTTATTTTTTGTTTTTGGCAAATGTGCTAAACAAATAGTCCAACAATGAGCTCAGCGTGAGAGGAAGATGAGGCAGAACTACGGAGAACATTGTTTTGCACACAAGGCAGCAGAGGAAGCTCCGTGCTAATCGAGTCCAGCTCCACAGTCATGAAGTCCACCTTATACAGTCGTCCAGCGAGGTATTTACACCATATAAGAAAATTTAATACTGTTATTACTCACAATGTCATGGGGTATAGTCCGCTTTCTGCTTTTGGAGCAGTCTCTGGTCCGCTCAAGCCCAAGATATACTTTCGCTTTGGTCCGCAGGGCCGGAGCGCGCGCACTGAGCCATGCGGCTTCTGCGTTTACAGTTTCGCCGCTGTGTTTATAGTTGACGTGCGGCGGTGCATGGCAAAGTGCTGTTGTTCTTTTAGTTTTTATTAAAACTAAAAGTTTTTATTAGTACTGATCAAAAGAGTAATTCTAAGACATTTTTAGGTTTATTTTTTAGATAATAATAGAGTAAACTTACTTAATACATTACTAGAACATGCAATTCATTCTTCTGAGCCTTTCTACACACAGATTCATCTTTCTGCATCGCTTCAGCGATCTCCTTCCAAACATTCTGTGCCATTTGAACATCTTTTAATGCTCTCTCATAGAGGGATCATATAAATGCCTATACAGCCGAATGCGTTCTGCAAGAGCAGCTTCGAAAGCGTCCATCATCGTCAACGGCGCTCCCACTATGCGGAGTTTGAAAAAAATCGAGGTGCACGACACGCGCCAAAACTACGCGCAGGGGCAGGGACTGCAATATTGCGTCACTTTTGGTGCGCGAACCCTGGCGCCCTGCGTGACGCGTCGAGTGTGAATCTAGCTTTGGCGTTCACATATGCAATCGAACCGCACCAGAGTTCATTTCAATTGAACTGAGACCTAGGTTTTCAGGTGGACCAGAGTTCGCTTTTTTGGTCTGAATCAGAGTTCGATTACGCATTCACATGTCCCCAAACGAACCGAACTTTCCAGGCAAACGAACTAGAGTTCGATTAAATCGGACAAAACAGTGCAGGTGTGAACACGACCTAAGTTCCGTCACAAATACTGTGACGTAATAATTCATAAAAGTTCATAGAAAACAGAGAAAACTGAACAGGCTGAAAAATATAACCCAAATGATACATAATAAACAAACACAATATTAAGATAACTTTGCAGCACCAGAAGAAACTAAATTAAACTTTTTTGCACTTCTAGAGACTCCAAGCGCACGCGCGCGCGCACGCACGCACGCACNACACACACACACACACACACACACACACACACACACACACACACACACATGCACGCACACATTTAACAGCTAGAAATGCCTGATATGTCCCCTTTAAAACAAACCCAGTCTTAAAAAACATGCTAAGTAGCTCATATGAATCTTATTTTATGATTTTTTTTCATAAATTTCACATTTCGTGACACTGGCAGAAATACGATATTCTCCCTGGAAGCCTTCCCAGGTTTCACCAGGTGTTCCACAGTAGTGCTGGCCAGTATGACCAAAATTTTATATCACGGTATTTTTCTTTTCATCACAGGTCAGCGAATAAAAAAATGTACAAATACTGCTTATTAACTTTTCTCTTTTACTGTACCTCTGTCTGTGTCTCTGTTTCCTTCCTCTAAACATCTTTTCTTCTCCTCCTGGTTGGAGACAGTATTCATGCATTTTGGTCCGATCGTGAAGGAGGAGGGTTAAGAAAAGATTATTATCGGGTCTATTGTTTTATGTTATTTAATAAAGATTAACAGCACGACTCACCTTGCACACCAGTCAATTCAACTCCACTACAAAACTTCTTCCCACTGGCTTTTCACAATAGAAGCACGTTAAAGTCTCCATGCGTCTCCACATCTCCATATTAAAGTTGTGTATTATATCTAACTGTGCACGTCACTGAAGAGGTGTTTACTCCATTCAGTGATGGCAAAAATGGGATGTTTTTTTAACGTCAGTCAATATAAGCAGCGGAATCGCCACCCGCCACTGTGACAAACTGCTCAACAATAACATTAGCATGCCAACGCACACAGCGGTGTAGCAGGGAAAAGTGTCCCCTGGGAAACAGTTCACTGGCGGCCGCGATGAAATGTTCTGCTCGAGTTCAGGCTACTTAAACCGGTATTCAGAAAATTCATATCATAACAAAAATAAAAAAGGGTATTCGGTATGAACCAGTATACTGCCCAGCACTAATTCACAGCTGCCATTATTTGCACTTTCTGATATCTTAATAAGTACTTCACATTGTGTTTATATTCTGCTGTTCACACAAACACACTTAGAACACTTAGTGTTTCGTAATTGTCAAATACTCACTTTATTAGTTTCACTGCACTAGTACCAGGTTGGACTCCATACTTTAATTAAAAAACTAACGTCCATGATGTGAATCTCCTGTTTCACCACATTCCACAGATTAGATTAAGATCTGTTGGCCGTGGAGGCCACTGAAGTCCAGTAAACCAAGACTTATCAAACCAGGAAATCTTTTTTCCTAACCTCCTACTGGTGGGTCTGTGTGAACTGTAACTTTTTTTTCCTGTTCTTAGCTGACAGAAGTGGAACCTGGTCTACCTCAAGGTTCATTATGTTTTACGTTCAGTGACAATCTGAACCGTGGCTGTGACGAAAGGTTATTTGAGCTTCTGTTGATTTCGATCATCTTGAACCAGTTTGCCCATTCTCTTCTGACATCATCAAGGGGTTTGTTTCCACGTAGCTGTCAAATACTGGACAGTTTCTCTATTTTGGAGCGTCCTTTGTAAACCTAAAAATGGTTGTGAGTAAAAAAATATCCCTGTAGATCAGCATACTTTGAATTACTCAGCCTGCCACATTCAAAGTTACTTAATTTTCCTTCCTTCCCCTTTCTGATGAAATTGTCTTCACCACATCTAGATATCTAAATATAACAGGTTTCTGTTGATATTCTGCTTTCAGGAGATGAAGCTCTTTCCTTTCTGCAGCTGAACACTAATGGGTTTATCAGCAGCAATTTGGGGTTCAGTGGAACTCAGACACAGCAACACTTGATGGAAAAAGGAATCAAATCAACCTATTTTAGCTGCAAAACTAGAACTCATCCAGTCATCAGGTAAAATGCTGTAAGGTCCGTGTGACATTTGTTGTGAAACCTGAAGAGTGCTGACAAGGCTTCATTGTCTGTGAATGGCAAGTGAGGCCAAAGGTCACCAAGTTTTTCCAGTCTAATGAAAGTTTCTTAAAGAGAGCACGTCTCTTCATTAAACTCACGGGCAGTAAAGTGTTTGCATCATTTCGTGTAACACTTGGAAACAGAAGTCTAACTAGTCTGAACCAGTGACATCTCTGAATCACGTTCAGCAGGAACTGCTGCTGACTGACACGTTAACGGTGACCGTAATTCAGAGGGAATCTCTGACAGCTCTTCACCGCTATTGATTAGTAATTGTTGATGACACAGTTCAGAATCAGATAAAACAAAAACCCCTTTCAAGTGGCTAACTACAATCATTCCCACAAAAACCCTATTCAGCCAGATTTAAAAGATGTTTGTCAAACTAAGGCAAACGTTCATTTTAACATAACTACAAACATTAAACTGAAAGAAAGAACGTGTGCTTGGATTCTACAGATCAACTTCAGAAATGGAATAAAAGTCAAGACAGTAAATGTGTGGAAGACAGGGAGGAACGTGGAACAGTGAGGATACAAGGAGCAGAAGTCACAAAGGTGCAGGACTTGGAGTACTTCAGATCGACTGTCAGGAGTGATTTGTGACAAAAGGCTGGCAGCAAAGGTCAAAGTAAAGGTTCACAAGAATGAGGTGAGGCCAGGGGTGTAATATTGAGGGAGTATTTTGAATTGTTTTACAAACATTAAGGCTGAAAGAAAAAAGAAAAAAGGAACGACAGTCAGTTGATTGTTTCCACTGACTACGACCTTAAAAACAAAAACAACCCAACAATTAAAAGCTATTCATAGAACGACTTTGTTACAACAGGTTTTATTTACCTTAATCTTGACACACCTCTATCTAAAGCTCGTTGGGGTTGAAAAAAGTAAAACAAATAGTATTAAAAGGAATAATATAAAGAGTAGATGTAAATCAGTGATGTGGTAATTGGAAGGATTTAGTTTTCTGGGGAAGGTGCTACTGTATTTTTTTGTGGTTGATTTTAGGGGTGACCTTGAATAGTCGCTGATTTGACTATTTGATTCTGAGGACTCTGATTCGGCTATGAACGTCATGGTCGAATGTTGTTTTGTAATCAAGATCGTACCATTCTGTGTGTGATGAGGATGAGGAGGACCAGGCGGAGGATGAAAACAGTGAGATGAAGGCTTACATAAAAAACTTCACAAAATGCAGCGGAGGCCCACTGGAATGGTGGCAGAAAAACGAGGAGAGAAACCCAAAATTGTCTAGAGCAGCTAGGAGATTTCACAGCAACCTCTCCACCTCCACGCCATCCGAGAGGATATTTTCTGAGGCGGGTTTCATTGCAAATAAAGCGAGGAGCGCACTTTTACCGACCAACGTGAACAAGTTGGTTTTTCTGGCACACAACTTAAGAAAAATCAGAGGAGCACAGGAGCAGTAGAACATGGGCTTTTCATGTCAGGGTTTCCCCTAGGATTTTTTTTAACCATGGTGGCGGGCTGTCATTTTATTTACTTATTTATTTTTTATTTTAGTTTGGGGGGTGGTGACACAGACATGCCATTATAAAACTTGATTTATTTTATGCTAATATGAATCAGCTTAGTGTATTTTGTAAATATATTTGACAGTTTTGTAGGAATGAATACAGGGGTGATTCTAGGATCTGACATTTAGGGGTGCTTAGCCACCAACAGGGCTAAGACTCAACGGAAGGTATGCGTCAATGTAATTTTCTAAATATCACTGCTTATTTATGTATACTCACATACAAAATAAAATAATTTTGACCAACAAAAACAGTTAACAACTGTATATTAACTTTAAAACAGAATGTCAGAAGCCTATATGAAACCTGCCAACATCAATGAGACACATTAATATTAACAAACAGCTGTGGAGTGGACTGGTCCTAGTGGGTAGGGTTGGGCAATATTGGTAAAAAAATTAATCACGATTAATTGTGGTATTTAGCCGATAACGATTAATTTAACGATTAGTCCCCTGGAGTCTCTGGACACCGTTATGTCCTGGTCACATGACCAATTTAGTGGGAAAGATTTGCTCTTCATAAAAATCTGTTCCAAATTGTCAAAATTACAGACTTCAGGCAATACATCAAATTCTAAATTATGTTGATAAATAAATTACAGGACTTTTTTATGTTCATCATATTTGAAGCAGAGAGGAGCACCGAGCAGACTGACTGGAGAAATCTTCAGTCAGTCTGCCTGGTGGCATTAAACGTATTAATTGTCAAGTGCCAAAAAATAATCGATTAATGTTTTTCTGACGATTAATTGCACATGATACGATTATGCCCAACCCTACTAGTGGGGTCCAAACTATGCATTTTCCAGTCATTTGAAGAGCATTTTACTAAAGTGACTGGATTAATAAAACAATCCAAATCCAGTTTATTATCAAGCTAAAATGGTGAAAGCTAGTCTTTAACCTGAACTCTACCTGAAAATCAGATCAAAAATTGCAGTATGTTTATTTTTACCTGAACGTTACATAGCATTATGGGTTGGAGTTTTGCTGTTTCACTTCATTATTCATGAAATGAGTCTATCATGAGCTGTGTTTCTATCAACGTTTTTTAATGTGCATTTTGAAGTATCGTATCCGACAAGGTCATGATTCGAAAAAACTTCCTCCAATTCGCATAAAAGTTGATACGCTCGCTTGAGGTGTTTTTTTTTAAGTTAATGCAAAAAAGGAGAGATGGAAACACATTTGTCGAATAAGTTCTGACGTAGCGAACATTTACCTCACGTTGATCAGCTGTTCTCTTTTACTTCCTGTTTACTACACACACGCATTTGACGTGTCTGATTCGCTTCAAGCCAGTTGATGGAAACACATCTGATTTGCATTTATTCGTTCTTTCCTTTTTGCGAAATTTTAAACATTCGCTAAAAATTCGAATTGGATGGAAACACAGTTATAGTTACAGTACAAATCATCTTTCCATTCACAGGTAAAAAAAACAGCCCAATAAAGACAGTGGGCATAAAGTAAGCTAAATAACTTTGTCCTTTCCAGGCACAGTGTAATAACATAATGTGGCCTAACAATAGGGAAATAAATCAGCCTAAATGAAATTGGAATAGTTATCACTCTTAGCCCAGCTAAAGCAATATGATCATCATCCATCATGTTTATTAGTAGCTTGAAATATATATTAAAAGTCCCACAGGGCTAGTGTTAACCAGGAATAGCTACAATCCAGAGACAAATATGCAGTATTAAGGAAGTATGGCTGCAGCAGCTTCATGAAAACAACAATATTCCTCCATAAAAACCCGGTTTCCTTCTAACATAACGATCTCTCCAACTTTTACTCTTCCTCTCATTATATTACTAATTTCATTCTAAACAATCCGTACAGCTGTTCATGTTCTTTTTCATTGTTTATGTGCACTTTTCTGATGCTTGATATGTGCACTGACGGTGACCTTGTTTGTTAACGTTATATTTTGTTTCAGTGAATAAATAAACAAAGCAAACCTACCATGTTTATTTATTTATCTGAGTGATTTAAGTTTTTCCTTTGAAACAGAAAAAAAAAAATCGCAAATGAGAACGGTTTATTTGTGGGGATCCCCGTTTATGGTGCTCTAGAAAAAAAAGATTAGACTATTAGTTGACTAAGGGCAAAATCTGACAAATCAGATTTGACTATGAAAATCCTTAGTTGAAGACACCTCTAGTTGATTTGCTTACTTTTCTGGCTGACAGTCTTGACGTGACCTGCAGTTTAAATAAACCTCAGATCTGAAAACACAAAACTTCTCAACACTTGCCTCAGCAGAAAAATATTTAAGATAAACTGAAGACAGATGGATCCTCTTTGTCCAAAATGGCATGTTTCTAAACCTGAAATCTTAAAGTTGTAGTGAAATTTGTGTGGTCTTGAGTGTTTGTTGATGCATTGAAATGCATGTCCTCAGAGTTTATCACTGTATTGTGTGTCTTTGCATCTAAGCCACGGTTGGCATGCTTTATCAGTAAGTCTTTGCAGGACCGAACTTGCGTAGCGATTCACTTTTAGGTTCCTAAGAAGAGGAATTTTAAACTACTGAAAAGCTGTGATTTCTCATGAAAGTCTCTCCTGGTCGTAAACTTGATTTACCTTGGCGAAGCATTTCTTGTCCTGGGTCAAGATGACGGCCCTTCCTGTGCCTGGTCTGCAGACACGAGCCATCTCTCTAAGACAGGAAGGATACAGGTCCCAGTTTTTCTTCCTTGAGCCAATTCTTTTAATAAAAAGACAAAATAAACAACGACACAGTTATTGTTTTATGCTGCTGTTATACATCAGTATCAATCAATTTGAAACTGAAATAATTTTAGGAAACTGCATAAAGTAACAAATCCTACAAAAGTCTGCATTAAATATCAAATAATAAAAAAAGTTATTTTTATATAAGGCAGTTTAACCAGGACTATAGTTATATTACAGTCAGCTTGTTGTCTCATTAAACACTCAAATCATCTTCTACGTACAATAAAAACAAGCTTGTACAGCATACCTCTTCCCAAAGGGCATGTCCGTGACGCCAACGTCAACAGAGCC
The DNA here is from genome assembly GCF_001266775.1 of Austrofundulus limnaeus. NCBI lineage: Eukaryota > Metazoa > Chordata > Actinopteri > Cyprinodontiformes > Rivulidae > Austrofundulus > Austrofundulus limnaeus. The sequence continues at coordinate 215,135 of NW_013952457.1, forward strand.
GGTCCTAATGGGCAAGTTGCAAATGTCCCACTGCACCGTATCAATAGGCAATCCAGGTGTGCTGTTTGAAATCAGAGCATCAATACCATGAAAATTTTCTTGTCTACACTTCTCTGAGCAATATGATCACTAATCTTATAAATGTTTAAAAGTTGAAACTATATTCTGAAAACACATATAAAAAGAAAAGGGAATAATAAAGATGGCACAATGTAGATGTGAAAAATATTTTTATTTACATTTTGGTGCAGGATTAAAAAAATTTTAAGAGCTCAGGACTACTTTGCTCCATGTGAAAACTTCCCCAGAACTGAAGATTTTTGTCATTTTTTGGCTGAAAAACTGCACAACCTGGTAAATTTCTAAAAAAAGGAAAAAAGAAATAATGGGACGTGATATTTACAGATGGTGCCATAAATGTTTGTTGATGTTCCAAAACAGTTTTTGATAAGACGAATATCAATCTCTAAACAAATAGGTTAAGGAGTATTTGAAAGGAATAGCATTTACATTAAAATTGCTGGAGGAATTTCCAAGGAAAAATAAAGTTAAAAAAACGACCTGGACAAAAAAATAAATAAATAAATAAAATAAAGAAACACCTTTTCCAGCAAAAACAAGCTTAAAAAGGAAGTCACTGAAGAAAGGCAGGTCATGTTTCATAAATATTTCAACACTTTGAACGCCTTCATTCTGATGAGGATTAAGCCTGCTGTCAGTAATGAAAAATGACCAAAAGAATTGAGCAACAAAACAGCACTTCTGTAACTAAAGATTCTTCACACGCAGCCTATAATCTTACAAATACAATTGATGGTTTTCAACTTAAAATTCAAGAAAAACATGTTATTGGTGAACAAACTGTGATGTACTGTAAGGTTTTTAGGCACTCGTCACTCACCTGCCCTTCGCTGCTCTCCTTTTCTGGATGTGACAGATGTTATTAACGGTGCGATTAACTGCCATGTCATGGTTATCCCCAGCGATGTAGAATGAGCTGTTAAACTCAATAGCACCCTGCAGAAAAACAATGGTACACTTTAGTTAGCCTATAGATGAACTTGACATCAAAAACACACAAAGACATATTTATTAATACGAAGGTTCAGTTTAAGGTGCAAAACATGCTTAACAAAAGATGGATAAGAAAGTGTTACTTTGTTTAAAATGTTTTACATTTGTGTTTAAAAAAATAAAATCAGTGCATGTTTAATGTTTAAATTTGCACACTTGTGTAGTACAGAGGCTACAGGACACTTCTTCACTCCCATGTACAGGTAGATCAATTTAATTGGCCGATAAAAAACAAGTAATGTGCCTAATGATCAAATAGAAATATTAAGTTATAGCAGCAGCTCCTACAACCACCTTAATGTAGCCCAAGATTTACAATTACCTGTAAGTACATAAGTTCTTCTAAAGGTTGTTAAATATATGCTGTTTATATTTGGAAATTACTGTTGTATTTTGTTAACATTATTATGCCCTGATTTCTACAGCTCAGTGTTGGTCGAGCTCTATTCTTTTATGTTAAACACCTGACAGATTAAAGACGTTGACAGTAAATGATTGTGTGTGTGTGTGTGTGTGTGGGGGGGGGGGGGGGTCTTAATCAATATTATTGGTGCTCATAATGTGTTGGAAGGTCAAAGGGTGAATCCTGACCAGTATGTTTATACAGGTCTACACCCACAGACCAACACCACAAAAACAACTCACCTCCAGTGGTATTGCTCCTGTTCCACACATTGGATCAATTACTACATCAGATTCCTGAAGTTTACATAACCTGTTAACAGAAACAAGAGCATTGGGCGATATTGGCAAAAATATTAATCACGGTTAATTGTGGCATTAAACAGTTAATATAATGGTTGCTAGAAGATAATTGCATTATGTGGCACTGATTGCTGTAACTGCAAAGAATCAAATCCTAATTGCTGACAAGTTTTTTTTTACATTTAATTGCATATGATGTAATTTTGCCCAAACCTAAAACACAGAATATTTTTCCTATTTATTTACGAAAACACGACACAAACCATTTCTTGTAATGTCAGACGTTTCCAAAATTTACTTCAGTGTTTCTTTCGTTAGTTGAATTAAAATTAGGGAATCATAAAGCACAGCGATATCTAAATGAATGCAGACCTAACCTTGAAGTTCTTTTATTTAAATTTTAATATTTTTAAGTTTTTTTTAATTAACTTCAGTTCCTTTTGAAGCTGGTATGGTGCTGGGGGGATTAACTCTGCTGTCTCACAGCAGGAAGGCTCTGAATTTGAACTTGTGATAAGCTTAGCCTTTTTTATTCTCTGTGCGAAAACAACATGTTCTGCTTGTGTGTTCCAGGTTTTTTTGAACTGTCCAACAATTGTTAAATGTATTTTTGTTGGCAGTTTATAATCACTGCAGGTGGTGATTATAAGGGAGCTTTAGAGCTTCATGAAGGTCAATAGCTTTGTGTAGACATGAATGATGTTCTGTCCTTCTATAAGCTTAACATGCAAGGTGTTCCAGGCCAACGACCCCAAAAATCACAACGGAAAAGGCAGTTGATAGCTTTTAATTGGGTATTGTAACACACGGCGCCAGCAGAAACCATTTGGCTTCCACATATTTGGAACATGAATATAAAAACAAAACAAGTTTATCTGCTGAACACTAGTGCCTTGCAGCAGTTTATACATAACATCATTTTGGGTTTTTCCAACATGTTTACAATCTGTTGAAGATGCCAATTCAAACATTTTTTTTGACTGCCATTTCCTTGTCTAAAGCCAACCAAAACGTCAAGTAATCTTGATAAGTGTGAATTCTCAAATCACTTTTAGATAGTTCACTTCTGGCACAACCTTACATTAAATGTTCACAATATGTTCCCTTTGATTAAACAAATGATTCTTTCAGCACTTGCACTAATGAGGCTGAAACAATCAGAAAAGTTTAGTTTGGCTCAAATATAGACTTACAAAAGAGAAAACAAAAACTAAAAACTGCATTAATTAAAAAAATAAACTGAAGTCAAATCTGATAGTTAGAACTGTTATTATTTTGGAGGAGGATTTCTACAACGTTACTTATGTTATGTTACTTATAATGTGTGATTAATGTCCTGTTTCATGCTTATCCAGAGTTTTTAATGCCCAGCGCCGTGTACTGGTGCTTTTCTTAAGTTCTTCTTTGATTCCTGTAAAGTGTCTGAGTTTGTAGAAAAGTGCTATTTAAAATGTATTATTATTTATTATTATATGCATGTTTATTAAATGCAATAATATACAAGCATGAGTATTTTTTTAAATTCAGTCATTTAAAATGTAACAAAGATAAATTTTAAGTTTTGATAAACCTTGTGGATAGTCACAAAAAAAGACAGAAAACTGTAAGCATCAAATTAAATGATAATATTCTAAACATAGCAATTGTAAAGCATATATTACCCAAAAACGAATAAAATTTTTCTAAAATGAGACTCAGGACCGTGGAAAATATGACTTAGAAGAATAATCACACGCCTATTTTGTAACCAACTAGAATAAACACAAAGGTGTGACGCGCAAATGGAGTTTACTTTTGTTCTTTACCGGTTACGCCTGTGTTCACTCAACAATTATCAAAGCCGATCTACGCAAGTATTTTCTGCATTTTTTAAAACTTGTCAACGCCTCAGCCACGTGTCAACAAAACATGCTTTCTGCTTGAAACCAGAGTCAGATGTGAAAAAAAAAAAAAGATCACCAAGTGAACTGAACAAAGCAGGGTCAAACTGCAAACAGAGTTACCTGAGCATGCCATAGCACAGTGTGGAACGCAGGGTGGTGGGCCCAAAGTGACTGATGTTTCTCCTGTGAAGACTCTCCTCAGTGAGTGCAATCCCGACCACTACCTCATTGTTTTGTATATTCAGTAAAACCTGCAACAGAAGACGCAGCCTTTAATGAAAAATGACAAAAAAGTAATGTAACAAAAATGCACGTCTTCATTAACCTTTACCACTCTAAACTTTACCAACATGTCTCAACATGTAAACAGCTTATTTTAAAGGAAAGCGTAACATAATATTCTTGCTGTGATTTATTTTGTTAATCCCAAAAGTAAATATTGTGTCATGCCTTGCATGTTTATCTTTACGAGCAGAGGGGTTTTTTTTGGCCTGGAAGCTGGAAATTTAATATGCTGCAGTCCGGTTTGAACAAGCTGCCTACCTCTATGTCAAATTTTGTCATGTCTGCTTTCCACTGGAAGAATTCTTGCACAGCCCCACCGAAGTCTCGAGCTGCCTCGTTAGAAGAGAAGCTGTGTTTGTCCCCGGCCCGGTTGCACGTCACACGAAATTTGACGAGCTTGGCCTCAGGCAACGCTGCCTCCGAGCCCTGCTGGCAGCTCTCCGAGTCAGGCGCGTCCTCCGGCTTGGTGTCGCCTTCAGCCGGAGACGTCTCCTGAGTTAATGTTTGCTGCTCGGTGTCTGCAGCAACCACGTTACTGACGTCACTGTTAGCTTTTGCTTTCATGACGTTTCCTCCTTTCCTGTGGCCTTTCTTCTTTTTAAGTGTTCTGTTGAGCTCCCAGACTTTCAGAGCATTATTCCATGGAAGTTCGGAGGCAAGCTGTTGCAGCTCCATCAATGTTTCCTCCTGCAAAAACGACAACAACAAAAGTTACTCAGGCTAAATTTATTACGTACATACTGCTTCAACTGACATCATTAATATGTCTGCATGGGGTTTGTCTATGCCATGCTGGACAAATAAAATATATCAACTGACGGTCCTGGATCCATTACAACTTTTATGTGCAGAATTCGTTTATTTATTGAGTGCGATGGCCTGGAATCTTAAATAAATAAATAAATACCACACAAATGTTTAAATATCTTGAGACACTAAAGCCAGTTGACAAGCAACAATACTAGAAAAAAAATAGAAGTTAGGAACAAAGTACTTTGACATCAGAATCAGTTTTATTGCCATTGTCAATGAACAGGATTCATAGACTAGGAAAGACATGGAAAATTTATTGGGTCTGGTCTTCCAACATGGCGGCTAGACTGCGTGTAAACAAACTGTGACATCACCACTGAGCAATCAGTCCAGCTGGACCAAGCTTACCTTTGATTCTTTGAATTGGTAATGATCATATTCATCAACTACAACAAACAGGTTGTCTACAGATCGCAGAAGATGGACCTACAAGATTTAAAAAAAATTGTTCAGGTATTGTTAAAAATGTATATTAGATTATATATAGATGTATATTTTGTAAAAATAGCACACCTGGTGTCATATTAAATAGATCTGATAACATACTGTGTCAGCTTAGAGTAAGTAGCTAGGGGTGCAAAATGAGGCGGGGAAAGATTCCCACCTGGAAAAGTTTGTCAGTAGTGATTGGAAAATATATACGGCCACGATCTTTGCTGATTCGTGCATCAACTCCAATCTTTTCTTTAACCTCCTCAGCAGCTGTGTGCTCGAAGCCAGTGGGCACGGTGGCTCCGATGGTGACTGTGATGATGGCAGAATCAGTCTCGGTGCTGGATGAAAGGGATGGGTCAGGTGTGTGAGAGGTCTGCTGTGCAGCACCATCCTCATGATGAGAGGACATACTGCTGGTGATTCTGACCAGGGACAGCTGCTGTCGAGCTTAACAGGCCACCTTTAGAAAAATATGAAACAGCATGACACAACCTACCAGTTCTGAGAGCTTTAAATTGGATGAAACTGCATATGAAACTATGTGAATCACACACGTGCGAAAACCGAAAAAACTTAGCTGACTAACGTTAGCCTCTAGCCAAGAAACCCTAAAACAGTTATTTATACATTAAATAATAGAGAGTGTTAACCACACATAAACGTCTATTAATGTAAAGAGACGAAATTTTTATTTGAATAAAGCTGAGAACATTTTTAAATGCTCTGCAGTGAAGAAGGACCAACCTTAAACACACGAGGTAATAACACACTTCCGTATTACGATAGCACTGCTTCCGGTGTGGAATTTCAGAACAAAAGCATCATCTTTGCGCCACTGTGATATTTTTTCTTTATTGCTGTTGCAAGCCAACAGACTAATTAGTGTAAAAGTAATAAGTTAAAAGGCAGAAATGTATTTATATATTTTATAATTTTCCCCCTTTTATTTGACAGTTCCGTTTCTTGTCCTCAGAGGCTCGGACGAGGTTCACTGTGATTGGTTGATTTAGTTAAACCAGAACGACGATTGGACATGACTGGGGTGGGCGGGCTCAGTCGCCACTGCTGACACTAACCTGCATGTAACCGACAGAGGGCGACGTTTCATAATGTTAGAGCAGAAAACAGCTTTATTGAACAAATGCAGTATTATAAGAAACATACCACACAGACTTGACAAGAGGAACGTAAGATAGAAGTCAGAAAAGTAGCTGTAATGTTTAAAGGGTTTATAAAAGCCCTCATAACAATATAGGTAGAATAAAATATGGATTTTTTATTAGATTTGTTGTTTCATATTGTTTATTTACATATCTGTACTTGTGAACAGAACAACTTGTTCATTGCTTTTAAAACAAACAATGTTGACATTATAAAACACATCTTAAACCAATTAGTCATAGTGACAATACCCAACCGCATTTTGTCTGTGAAAGCTGCTTATGGTAGCATAATAAATAAACTTACATTGATTTTTTTTCTCTATAAAAATTATAATTTCCTTCGGCAGTGCAAGCATTTTAAACTAGACGTGTGCAGTCACCTGTAATCTCCTTTTCCCATTTATCACACGATTAATGAAGTTTATGTTCCGAGTGATGATAAGAGTAACTGTCTTCTCCTCTGTCACAGTTCCTTCTGTGATTAATTGTCCCTCTGGGCTGTGAAAAGTAACAGACAGATTCTGTCTAACATCTTGCAGAAGGAAATGAAGAGCAGTTCTGTTTATTTTCCCTGTCCTGATTGATCTTTAAGACATAAGTAGCTGTCTGCACTGATGTAGCTGGGAATTAAAGCTGCTTGTTTCATGCCTCAACTCATATCTGCAATGCTTGTTAAAGCTATTATAATGTTGTTGTTTTCTTGCCTTCTGTTGCAGGTCAAATGATTAGTAAGTGTGAAGTCTGAGAGACAAGTGGGTGTTTGTGATTTTGCACAGCAGATGGCCGGTGTTGCACAGAGGACAGTCACATGCAGCAAAAAATAAAAAAGTTTTGGAAAGTCAACGATGCCACATAGGCAAAGCCAAAGTCAAATGTCTGCATAATGTCTTTATTCTGTATGCAGAAAGCAGCTGACGGGAAAGGAAAACTTTATCTTGAGAGGGATTACCTTGCATCGCTCCGGGGTCATTAACTGACAAGAGAGAAAATAGAACACATGAGTCATAACCTGAAACCAGATCTAACAGTGGGGCACACCTTCCTTCCACAGCTCAACACAACACTTATCAATAACTTTCAGGTTACACTTGAAGACGTGACTAAATGTCACCTTTTCTACCCAAAAATCACATTTTCTGCAAGTATTGCTTCACACTGGGAGATGGTTGACAAATATGGCATTACTACATTGTTTATTGTATGTGAAAACACAGTTTTATCTGCTAACTATGTAAACCGAATGAACAGAAAAGAAATCTGAGACAAATTACAATTTAGTGGAATCCGTTCTTAAAGGAACTCAATATGTCGGTTGTTCCAAACATCTTGGAGAACTTTTTACACGTATTCTGTGGATGTCCCATTCAGTTGCTTCTTGTGATTCTGTCTCAATGATGCTGACATCAGGACTGGGTGGGTCACACCATCACTTCCAAGACTTGTGGTTCCTCTTTAAGCTTAAGACAGTTCTTAATAACATTAGCTGCATGTTCGGGGTTTTAAATGTGAGAATGATTCAAGACATTCCTGTTGGTGTTGAAAACACCTGCCAGTATTTCTTAGCAGTCTACATAGCAGACAGGTGTGGGCCAGTTCTGGCAATGATGGCACTGTTTTAAGATGGTATGCCACAACTGGCACAGTGGTTTGGTTTATGTGGTGCTGGCCCAAACACATACCACCTCTGCCAAACCACATCTGGGCCACCAAAGGACCATCATCTTTGTGGTATCTGGGCTGGGTGTTAAATGTATTTCTCCAGAGCACTTGCTTCCATTCCTCTGTACACCAGTTCTTTTGTTTTCAGGTGTGTGGCTTGACCTTGTTCCCATATTGGACATTTTGGACATCAAAACCTCTTTTGGTCATACTTCCCTGATCAGTAGATGAGTGTACCTGAGTCTTTCCGGTGTCTGACTGTTTTGAGTTGGTGGGCGTCGCCTATTGCTTGGGTGGAAGGCAGCTTGCTGATGCTGTGGTGATGTTTGACATTTAACTGTTTAGGGTCGCCCTGTTAGCAGACTTTAGCTTTTCCTCACCCAGTTTTAAGCTTCTTGGTTCTGCTTCATGATAACATAAAGATTGTTACAACCAGTTTGGTGTAAATGGTTGATCAGAAATGAGACTCTGATCATGTAAAATCCAGACTTTGTGCCAGAGTACCTAAAAGAAGTGATTTTTACCATCCCTAACTCAAGTTAAGTGAAAGAATTAATGAAGTGATTACAGAAAGGGTTCATTGCTGTGCGCAGCTACTCTGGCCTTTGTCACACTTGGTGTGTCACACAAGTGATGCGTCCTCGCTCTTCTTCACTCCTCGGACGGGTGAGCGAGAAACAACACGGGCAGAACCATGAAGATACACAGAGCAGGTTGAATTTTGACACATTCAGACAAACACAAGAAGACAGGATCTTTGGCCCTGTCTCGTGTCCAGTTTCACTGATAACACAAAAAGGTCCACTGTCAGGGACCTCAGGGGCTTTCAATCCTATAGAGGGATTTATACATGTTCATCAGACTGGAATTACAAAACAAATTCAAAACTCATAGACAACTGCAAAAGAGATGCACAAATGTGATTGTTGGTTATAAAACTATTTATTTTTTTACACTAGTTTAAACAGGGTAAACAGATCATAATCATGGGCAAATGATTCCTTAGATCATGAATCATGCTTTATTGTTTGTTGTATCTTTTAAATGAACCACATAAAATGGTTACATAACCCCTGCAATGGGTGCTTATTTGTGTTTGTTTACTTTACAGTCAGTGTCCACCTGCAAATATCACTCAGAGAAAACCTATGAATATATGTATTTTATTCTTTCTTTCTGTATACTCTGACTCCTGTGTGCTGCAGACACAAATGGAATACAAATGTGTGCTCCGTGTGTCAGTTTACCAGTTTGCACCAACACAGGATGTGAGTTAACAGCCTGGTGCCTTTTGAGCTGAGAATAGCTAAGGTGACAGATAACAGAGTGTCGCCACCCCCTCACCTCCTCCTGCCTCCCATCATCTACATGACAGTATCTGCCAGGAAAAAAAAAAACTTCTGACACTTTCTGACACTATATTGCTTACAAAGACTGTCTTTCTTCTTGACATTTTGCACAGATAGGAGTAAACACCATAATAATTGGTTCAATTTCACCAAATGTTTCATGGAACTGTGAAAAGGCACAGCTCTGTAAAAAGGTTTTAGGCTGCCCCTAATTTCTACTTTTTGCTTCCAGAGGGACTGACTTTCCTGTAAGTTTTTAAAGTAGTCTTGATCAATAGTTCTATAGACTTTCTGAAGAGCTTTTAAAGCGTTTTGTTTTCCAACTCGAACTGCTTCTTCTGTGTTTGTCTGTGTCTCTTTCCTGTCCCTCAACCAGCCGGTCGAGGCAGATGGCCGCCTGTCCTGAGCCTGGTTCTGCTGGAGGTTTATTCCTGATTAGCATGGAGTTTTTTTCTCCACCGTTTGCTCAGGATGGGAGACTGTGATGAAGTGATTCAACGCAGCCTGCTGGTTTCTTCTTTAGATTGTTCTTTTTATGTACAGTGCCCTGAGACAACCTATGTTGTGACTTGGCGCTATATAAATAAACTGAACCTGAACTTGCATTTTCATTCATTTTCTGTTCAGTTCTTGTACAGGAACATGACACGTATCTTTTCTTTTTCGTTCAAAAGATAAAGATAGTTCTATTTTTTTTACACTGACGAAAAGAACAGAGATTGAAATGCTGGGAAGAGAAGTTAATTAGATGGAGTGATGACAAAGACAAAGGTCCTTAATTGTTCCGATTTGCAGGAACACAAAACACAAAAAACCTCTCTGAAGCCTGGAGTATAAAGGAAGTGCTTCTTTAGCAATCATCACAATCTCAGCTGAGATGTGCCTCATGCTAAAAGTCTGGCTGGGATAAAAAAAATGCGAAGTTTCCTTGGCAACAGCGTGTACGGAGGTGACATTGTTCAGTGACTGTTAAACCAATCAACAATGTAATATTTAATGAGGTTGTTGTAGAAACAGCTGCTGAATGGCACTGAGCAACAGTAAAATCTTTATAAAAGCTTTTATTTGTTGCGGACACAAAGTCTTAAAGGAGAGATCAGAAATCCAGGGGCACCTCCAGAAAGTTTTTAAAGGGATGACACTTTTTAGTTGGGATGACAAACAAAAATGAAATGTCTAAAGTTTTATTATGACATTTTTATACATATATAGGTTACTTGAAAAGCATTGTAAAGTGGGACTGATATTGAATCACCGTCTGATCCAGGCCAAGCCTATATTTTTATTATACTTTGCAGCTGATATTAGGCCACTGGGAGCAGCACAGTCATTAGTTAACTCACAGAAACTCACTGCTCCTCTTAAGTTCATTTTTATTACTGAAACTAGAACTCATTGAAAGAATGCATATCGTCCATCGCCTTGCTCTGCAAAGTTTTAAACAAGAATCTCATCTCTCTATGTTCTCGGAGTATGTAGTGGGGTTAACTCTTGGCAACTACCACGCCAAATTTTAGCTCAATCTGTTTAACTGAGTGTGTGTAGCCACTTATGTGTTAGCTGATGTCAATAAGCTGTGGCAGCCATCTTGAATTAGGTTGAATCCAAAATAAAATTGTTGTAGTCGTACAGTACATTTTATGAGCGTCATTAAAATCTACATTCTAACAGAACAAATCATGAATTTAAAGTTGAATTTATATTCAAGAACTTTGCTCTCTCTGTTATTTTGTTCTATTAGGAGAGAACCATTCTTGACCCAAAGTCTGAGCACAACTTTTTCCTACCGGGTGTTTGTAACAACTATTGTGTGATTGGCCAGAAATTTGAATGGCTGGGCCGTTTAATGTTCTCACGCTGTTCCATGAGATGCTCAGGAGCCAGTGTGGCTGTGAGCTGTTCTGTGGCAATGAGAGTATTAGCTGCTGGAAGGTAACGTTAGCTTCTGGGTTCCAATATTTGCAGCATAAACTTTAATCAAGGATTTATCATTGTGTTGTGCTACGGCAAGTAGCAAGAAAGAGTCAATTTACAAAGGTCATATCACACCATTCGCACAGCATCCATATTTTCGAAATAATTCACCAACGATGGACTACATTTCCTCAAAATCCTAGCTATAATCATAAAAATATATGGGAAATTTATACTTAAATGCTGTCTAAATTTATCATTTATGGCTATGCTTACACACATAATACAAACAAATCATGAGAAATTTTATTCTGAAACCAAAAGCTTTAAAAAGGAAAATCAGGGAAGCAGTTTAAACTGTTGTTTCAAGTTCATTTTCCAAATAATTAATTGTTTTGATTTGACTTCAGAATTTTTCACTGGCTTTATTGCATAATATCACATTTCCTAGGCACGCTTTTCGGAGCACCTCTGGACTTTGCACCAGAGCGGACACAGTGTAAATATAGGGGGAGCTCTCCTGAACAGAGGCTGGCATGCTGCCTGTGAGTCCTGCTGAACAAATTAACGTTGTAAAGACATTTGCTAATGTTTTCCTTTTTCTCCATCAACTACAAAAACGTCCATCTCTGTGATGGTCAGTGTTGTAACAACACTAACCAATCTGATTTCCATGCCATGCATTCTGATCATCATCAGTCAATCATGTAATCATCAGTTGGGGTCCCACAAACGAACGCAGTGATGGGACTGGCTTCCTGGAGATTAGCAACAGGGTTTATTTAAAAGTATAAAATGTCCTCACGGAAAACAATGTCTATTTAAACGCCATAAAGAGAAGAGATTTCCTCACTTCTCATGGAATATAAATCTGCTTTAAAACTGTCTGACCTATCAGGGGGGCAGTGTGGTGGCACAGCAGATTTATAGGGGGCCCCTCTTTCCCCCCTCCTCAATGGCGCCCCTGCGTAAATCTTTAAAAGTGAACAAACGCGTGCAATGTGCATTTGACCAGGGTGCAAGAAACTGTTTCTGAGTTCACGTGATGTCCTCTGAAGTGATGCAAATGTCTGCGTGGGTGCGGGGAGGCAGGATGGGGGGGGGGCTGGCTGGCGTGACAATGTGAGGAGGCTCATGTGATGTTCTTTTTAAATTCCTGTTTCCCCGCAGCGCAGTTCTTCAGCCAGAGCTGCTGCTGCTGGTTTTACGCATGTCTGTTTGACACCGACAGACCTGAACAGAACCTTCAAGCGTCGCTCTGCTCTCCTCACCATCATGCTGTGGCGGTTCTGAGCTCGTTTGCTTTTTCTTTTTTTTTTTTTGCCTTTGTGTGTGTGTGTGTGTGTTGTTATTGCGAAGCCTTTGTGGACTCCTGCAAGAGAGAAAGAGAGGAAGCAATGCAGCTTCGGACCGATGCTCCGGTGTGATCCGGTCCATGTGTGTGATCTGATAGACTGCCTCCGGGCTGCAGAAATACTACAATAGCGTTTAGCCTTCAAGAAGAGGCCAGTGACTCTGAAGGGGTGGGAGGGGAAAAAAATTACAAGAGAGCCGGAGGATCGAGCTGCAAGTCGCGACCAGAGTCCAGGGTCTCACCCTAAAGCCTGAGGAGCCATGTCATCCACCAAATTTAAAAAAGATAAGGAGATCATAGCGGACTACGAGACCCAAGTAAAAGGTGGGTTTCGAATCTGTTCTTTTTTATTATTTTATTTATTTATTTATTTATCTTTCCTTGCAGACTTCTTCAGCCCAGTCAGGTGATCAGTAATCCGTGACAGCCAATCAATGCTCTGACACGATGAGCATTAGACTGTAAAAAACTTGCTCCAGCCGGTGTCCTTTTTTTCTTTCTCCCCTGTATCTGGGTGTCAGTGAGGCTGAATGTGTGGAGAAAAGGCAAGCTTTGTTGCTGGGTGAAGAAAAAAAAAAAAACCCTAGACCTTGTAGAGTCCACATTTGGCTTCTTAGTGTTTCTGAGCCAGATTTAGGAGAAGATTTATTGGGAATAAAAACCTGGTCATTCCAGATGCATTGCTCCTGGGTTCAGTTTTGGAACCTACATTTGCTTCTGGAGCCTCTCTGGATCTTTTAACAAAACCTGGACTGAGAAAATGTGCAGCCTGATTTAGGTGCACTTTTTGTCCACTGGCTCATTTCTTGAGCCATAAAATCTGTCAATACACATCTTTCTCCTTACACTGTAAAAAGGGTTTTAGCCTGATTGTTGTTTCAGCTCATTATTAAAGATATTGCAAACTATAAAATACAAAAAACTTACCTAAAACTCTATCCAGTGGTGCAGTTTGAATTTACTCCATTAGTTTTTGGGTATACTGATATGCTGTTCTGAAATGCGGGTAGGCGCTCAGTGCAAACAAAGCATTTGGCTGAAGGCATGGGAGCTTGAATCATGTGATCAACATACATTAGGCTGGCTGTCGTCTGAATCATGAAGAAGAGGGTTAGGTGGAAATATAAGAGCATTTTGTTGACCAAGAGTGACGGTGTGGAGTGTCAGAGTGATGTGATGGACAAACACAGGGGAGGAGGTGGGGTTGGGTTTCTGACAAGCAATCCAGCATCGTTATATATTTGGGCTTTTAAAAACTACAGTATTTATTGCATATTATATGATGCTGAAAGCATAATTTAAATATGATAATTATATGTGGTAAAACTGGTCATGTCAGTTTGGTTGGTGGACTCATGTTTGTGTTATCACCATTTTTAGTCTCTGTCTCTTCCTCTTTGCACTGCATCTTTCATGCCTTTTTTTTTTTTTTTTTTACAAAACTGAGACATGCTTTTATCACAGAAGGCAAAAGGACAATTATGTTTTTGCCAGCCTGTTCTTTGGTTTTCCGTACCGAATATGTCCCTTCATAAAATATGTTTTTTTAAAAAAATATCTCATAAACTTTCTGAGAGATTTTAGTGAAAGTCTCATAAAGTAATCATCTACATCCTAATGACATTTAGAATCCAATTCAAGAGAGCCTAATCGATCTTAGTCAACACAAAAGTGGCTAAAATTTAGTCATATTTAAAGATATTTAGCTAAACTGTGGTGTGGTTGTAGCTGAGAATCATTCAAAACAAACTCAGAGGGCACATCTCACATGATCAGCATCACATGAAATAGATCAAAATGTCCTTTACAAGGTTTGACCAAAATGGTTACAACTCTGTGCCTTCTCATCTCAGACATTTTGTTGAAAGTACGTTTTGGAGGCACTAGAAGATCAGTCAAATAACTCACTGTGGCCAACTAAGCTAAACTCATTTCAAAAGGTCACATCACGTTGAAAGTGTCTTTTTAGGTTCAGTGTAATTTTGTTCTGTTTCAATCCGCTTATAAATTCCACACTGTAATCAAATTAATTTAGATCAGCTTAACAGAAACAGAGTTTAGACAACTTACTGTTGTAACTAATCAAATCAAATCAAATCCAAATGAGTAAATTCAAACCGACCAAACGAACACAGAGGCAGCCATTTCAATCATTCTGAGGTTAGATTTTACAGCGCTTACTCCAAGGCCACCTCTTTGAGATTCCAGCATTCTGCATTCAGCTTAGATCCTGCTGGATGATGGTTGAATTGTGTCACAGATCCAGGCCTCTTTGCATCAGACAGCCACCCATCAGCTGAGCAGGGAGGAAGGATGTTAATTCACAGAGACGGCTGCTTGTTTCTCAATCACAGCTGCCGGGTTGCACAGCCTCCGGACATGAGAAGGGCTCGGCTCCTGCATAAAGGCAGCAGACAGAGCTGTAATGATATTCAGAGTGCACCTGTCTTATTGTGAGTTATTACTTGGTGGTTAATGTGTTGTCGGCGAGGCAGATGGGTCCATATCACCCAAGTGTCACTGATTAGGTCCTACCAAGATGGCTTGGTTGCTTCATTGTGCGCGAGGACTGGTTTTAGTAAGAAGACAAAGGAAAAATAAATCAGTTGTAGCTTAAACTGTGGTTTTGTGTTGAAGTTTGTTTGAATGCAGTGGCTTCGGGCGAGCTCGACAGATGTTAACCCCTGCAGCTGATGAATTCCTGGCGATATCCGGAGGCCGCCTGCCAGAGCTGAGATCTCTTAAGGACCCTGGGTGATGGTGTTCACTTTGTTCAAGCCGCTCAGCTGCCTGATCTCGCATTTGCATGTGAATAGAGGGAGCTGCTGCTGCATGGAGCGACCAGGGCGGCTTGGACTCCTGTTCTGTAACTAAACGACCACAGTGTGGTTGTTGGACTGCAGCTCTGCCTCACCTCCTGTTTGCCAGATTTATAGGCGGCTTATGAAGTGGGCTCAACTTACAGCAGCTGCTTGACATTTACGGTGGTGACTTTGGGGGAATAAACCTATACTTCCTCATTATTTTATACACACATGTGCTTTAAAACCCTAACAATCAGGCTTGCTTGGGAGACGCGGGGGTGATATATATCTCTGCAAACCTGAACAAACACTGTTTGTGTTCAGCTGCTCTTGTGTTCATGTCTTGTTGCTAATTGACTGCAGGATCTGTTGGCAGTATTTCTGGAATCCCAGCCTGCGGTGATTCACTGATAACATTCTGGAGCTCAGAACATCTTTGCCCTACCGTCTTCATCTAGCACACTGACTCATTGTATGTTTATGAAAATATATATTTTTTATTAACAAAATCTTTGAACAGTGTTAAAGATCTTTTGAAATGGCATTTTGAGGGTTGGTGGAACAGTTACCTACACGTGCGTCCAGCACCAGATTGGAAACAGCGGGGAGCCAAAAGTCACTCAGAGACGACTTTCATGCTTGTTGGACATGAGGTTGAGGACAGTCAAGAACATCTCCATAGATTTGTCCATTGTTTTCCTCACAAACAGCAATTTGTTTTGTTCATAACTTCAGACCAGGCTACACATTTCTCAGGAAGGTGAACTGTGCAGTGATTTGGACAAATCATGTCTTTTTGGGCTGTGATGTGAGCGTTCTGCCAAACCTCCTTCATTTTTTGAACCTGCTATAACATACTCATAATATGTTGTTTTTGTCTGTGGTGTATAATCTTTTTGAATGATTTAAACATTTTAATTGGGCCACGACACACGTTTGCATTGCTACGCAGAATAAACCCACACAACCGTCAAAAACGGTTTTATGTGACGGTATTTAGTTTGTAGCACGGCTTTTTTTTTTGTAGCAGTGAATCTTATGCTGACGCTACATGGTTGAGTTTGTTGCCGTCAAGGTGAGATTGGGTGAGGTAGCTGTTAACATCTTGTTGGGCAGCATGAAGCTGGTTGTGCAGAAACTGAACAGAAGAAAATGTCCCACTGAGTCATTGGCGGAGGGTCCTCCAGCTGCCTGCTTTTTGGTAAATCTGCTACAGACTAAGTGAACGGTGAGAAAAAGGGATTAATTCATTCACTGTTAAAGCAGCAGTCTTGGAAAAGCTTGTTTATTGTGCAGAGCAATAAAATCTCTGCTTCATTTCACTAATTAAATGTCCTGATTTCTGTTTAAAGATTCATATTGATAAATAAAAAAATCATTCTTTTAAAAACTACCACTTTTAAGTGAATTCAAACATTTATTGTCATGGAAAGCATTTGTTCTTTTTCAGCAGCTGATTATTAATTGCACCAAAGTGAAGATTCTAGCTAAACAGCACTTCATCAGATTGTTAACATGCACAGCTTTGTTTAGGTTATTACCTTGAGTCTAAATTATTAAAGGGCCAATATTATGTGTTTCTTAGGCATATATTTAAATACTGTACCATAATAAAGTATCTATGTCACCTTTAGTTGTTATTAAAATGCTCTTTTTGTGTTTAAATAGAAAATAAACGTATCTTCTCATCACTTCCTCTTCTAAACGCCTTGAAATTGGCCTCTGTCTCTTTGAGAACCCCTTCCACTCCCGTTTTGCCCACTTCAGTGCAGGGGTGGTGGTGGTGGTGGTGGTGGGGTGGGGTGTTGCGCTCGCGAGGGGGTGGGGCCGCTATGATGCGGTTTACTTGGCATCTGAAAATACATTTCCTCAAAGGTATTTTTAATCTGAAAAGAGCTTCACTGAGTGAGAAGTAGTGTCAGCAGACAGTTTCAGTTTCACTTTCATTTTCACTCGTTTGCTTTGTTACTGCTGAGAGCCTGCAGGAGTCATGGGCAGGGTGTGTGGGGTGGGGGGTGCTCCACCATGAGGAAGTTCGGCTCAAAGACACATCCCAGGGGCGTTCCTGGTCCCCACCTGTCGTTTTGCTCCTCAGCATGGCTTCCTAAATTTGCTGCAGGATTTCTCAAACATGCATGAATGAGTCAGAGCAAGGCTTTGGGCATGTTTTTTTTTTTATGAGAGTAAAACATTATAACATGATATAAAAGTAAAAAAAAATTATTTTACATGATATTGCCCTTTTAAAGACATTTTCTATAGAGGATGCATACTTCATGCATGCTTCCTGCTTTTTTCTAGTTGTCTAAAGTTTCTTACAAAACTCTTTCAAGCCAATTTGAAATGCCTTCATCTCATTTTGGTGGGATTTATGAAAAGAATTGTCAGCACGGGGGTGGGGTTAAAGTCAACCTGCCTCTTTTAAGCCTCTGAACTTGTAGGTAGTCACATGGTCAAAGCAGTCAGTCTGTGCAGGGGTAAGGTTGTGATGTAGTAAGACACACAGTTATTTTTGACCAGGATTTACAATGTCTGATGCATGTTTTATACGTACTGCTTTACATCCACATAGCTCCATGCCTTCCATGGTTGCATCATACTGGCCTCAGTTTTTTATCTCACATTGTTGCAACTTGCAGGATGTGGTTTGATCGATGATTTCTGAATGCCCAGAGGCAGCTTAAAGGGGGCTCTTTTTGCAGCCATATCACAAATCTGTTTCATAAAAAGGCCATGTATCTTGCTTTCAACTAACATTAAAACAAGGTGGGATTTTTTTGTAAAACCATTGTCAGCCAGCTCTACGTATATGCCTTCACACTTGTAATGAAAATTCCTTATTTCAGTCTTACAAAATATTGAGAAAAGCAAATTAAACATAAAATGGTGCAGTTTTTTGTGAAAATGCTAACAATGGGACAATAAATGCGTTACTTTGTGTACATTTGGTTACATTATCAGATAGTGTTTTTCATTTGTGTCAGGAAAACGCACAGTTCTAAAAATACAAGTAAAAAAAAGGAAAAAGAAACGATCTCTTTTTTCCTGGAAAAAATAAAAGTGTTGTTATGATCTCTGTCACCACGGAGTTTTGCCTCAAAGTTTTCTCAGCTTTCTCGTCTGTTTTTCCTCTCTGGTTGTTTTTGGCCCAGTTTGATGAACGCAGCTGCCACTTGATTAACTGAGATTTCGTTCTGTCCATTTCACAAGTTTTCTAGACATAATCAGCCTTTCATGAAGCCGCGGCTCTGCCAGGCGCAGATTATCATTGAACACAGTATCCGGATAGTTCTTCAGTTTATGTGCTGGCATTAATGGAGTAAAGAAAGGCCTATTTAAGCATAAAACAGCTTCATTTGTATGGATGATTAGTGCCAGTCAGTGCGTGTCTTCACTTCTTATTTAAGTTGTTTGTCTGTGTATGTGGAAAGAATTTTAATCAGCGTTTTCTGTAAAAGTGCCTTAAACACCATGACTGTACGGAGGTTCAGTAATACTGTAAGTACTTGCAGAATAAAACAGATTTATAGTCAGTTGCAGGCAAATTTAATGTGAAAGAGCGATGATCTGTGAAGTCAAGGCAAGTCTCTTTAGTTTTTTTTATTGCATCAGTCAAAGGTTTTAGTCATCATGGATAATTTTCTGATTCAAGTGATTTTTTTTTACCACAGGAAATTCATATCAAAACTGAAAATCACAGTTATAAAAAGGAAATAGCACAAGTTCAAGTCCTTTTTGGTTCAAGGTGTAAGGTCTTCGACTGACATGTCTTATTTTTAAAATAAGTAATTAATCTCTTGAGGATTTGAAACTCAATATGATAGATTTCTTAGAACTTGATAGTTCAGAGCGAAACATTTAACAAGGAAATGAGTTTTATTTAAAACCCAAAGTAACAAAAACACAAACACATTTGTTGATGCAGCGCATTTATGATTCATGTCATGTCATGAAAATAGTTTGAATTTTCTTGTTCTTCTGTAAGAAAACCACCCGCCGGGTGCGGTCCTGGGCTGTGGGTGGGCTTGGGGCTTGGATGGTCGCCGGGGGCGGGGCTGGCTCTC
>NW_013952457.1:236096-238247 GCF_001266775.1 Austrofundulus limnaeus
AAACCACCCTTAGCAAAAAGACAGATTTCTTCAAACTAAAAAGATAAATTAAATGCAATAAAGCACAAAGAAATGGCAATTGAAGAAAAAGGATTTATGAGCAAAAACTAAAGGTTTTTATCCAATGAAGTAATTAGTTAAGTGCTACTAATGACAACTTTTCAGCTGCTAGATCAACTTTATCATTGAAACACATGTCCCACAGAAAACTTTGGATAATTAAACAGGCCACCTATTTGCAGCTCAAAAATCCCTCTCGTCTTGTAGAAATAGAATCAGAAGTGGCACAAGTGCAAACCTGTGGCCTTCTTCTTTATCAAGGCTAAAGCTGTCGTTAGTGCCAGGCTTTATGACTACATTTTCAGGCTGTTGATCACATGCCACCATTAGTGTTGTAGTCAAGACCACCTAACCCGAGACCAAGTCAAGACCAAGACCACAGTGTCTCGAGACCGAGACAAGACAAGACCAAGACTTTTAGGTTTGGGACCAAGTCTAGACCAAGACCAAGAGAGGGCGAGACCGAAACAAGACCAAGACCAGATAAAAAAAAGTCTCCTAAAAGATGGGATTATTCTGTACACATGTACAGTGAGGGAAAAAAGTATTTAGTCTCTCATAGTTGAGGTCTAACTATGATGTCAATCACAGGCCTCTCTCATCTTTTTAAGTGGGAGAACTTGAACAGTTGATGCTGACTAAATACTTTTTCTCCCACTTTAGCTAACTTAATATGTAGAGCCAATATTGACAAAAAGAGGGAAGAATTTTGCTCCACAGGCAGATTGTTAACGTTAGTGACAATAAAAGTTTGACGTTGTCCCCATTGTCTCTGAAAGTGAAGCACTGCTGAATGTACAAGTTGCTGTATGTTTTCTCCTGGTTGTTGTTGTTTTACAAAGATATTATTTATGAATAATATAGCCTAATTTTTTTACTTAAAATTTTGAAGACATCCTTTACCGCTCCCAGAGAACCACGGTTCACTTTCTGGGAGTACTGCATGCGAGTGATGGGGTGGGGGGGTGGGTGTGGATGGGTGACAGCCGGTAACAAAAATACATAAATAGCATCAAGTCAGGTTTGGGTTTGAAACAGTAGCTACATTTTAAATCTAATGAAAGCAAGAATGTTAAGTAATAAATTGGACAATAATCTGGCTGTTTAGTGATATTTCCGCAGTTGTGGTCTTGACTGGTCTTGAAATAAAATTCCGAGTTCTCAATGTCTGAGACCGAGACAAGACCGAGTACAAATGCAGTCGAGTCCGAGACAAGACCAAGACCATTGAAAACTGGTCTTGAGACCGGTCTTAAGACCAAGACCGGTTTCAAGTACTACAACACTAGCCACCATTGAAGGCAGATAATTGTGTCTGTTAGCAAAATACCTCAATAACTTTCAGAAAGCAATCACTAGATGTGCATCTGTAACTGATTACTGTTGGAGTCAACGTGAATCAACAGATAATCAACCTGAACAAACACAAATATCTATAAATCAGTCAGTTTGACAGATTTGAAGATCAAATCTTGCGTGGTAGTAGCTAATACTCATCCCCATCACTTATTCTGAGCGCTACAGATTTTGCAAGATCTTTGTGTGAAATTTACACATTAACTGTTTTAGTTGGCCTTGCTAATCTGGGATGGGTTTTAATGAAACCCTCAGCTAATCCGAGTTGTAAAGTAACTAAGTATAAATATTTTGTTACTGTACTTAAGTAGAAATTTTGGTTAACTGTACTTTACTTGAGTAATTATTTTTCAGCCTACTTTTTACTTCTACTCCTTACATTTTCACACAGTTATCTGTACTTTCTACTCCTTCCTTTTTAAAAAAAGGCAAGACGTAGAAAGTCATTATTCATAGTTCATTTGTGCTTGTTTACATTACGGCTTGTTATTCTAAAAAAATGCTATCCAGATACATTGTGCTCCACGTGACACAAATCATGTCCCACTGCACCAGGACATTAACATTTTAATATGACTTAGTCAACTCGGCCTTTAGAAAAATGTTTTTGGAGCTGTCACCTCCCAATAAATGTCAGTATGGAAAATCTAACTGCTCATTTTTACTCAATACTTTTATTTTTAATACTTAAGTGTTAAAAATTCTTCTATGATGTGTCTAATGCTGTAAGTGTCC
>NW_013952457.1:238427-277653 GCF_001266775.1 Austrofundulus limnaeus
CTTAAGTACAAAAAATATCAGATACTTTAAGACTTTTACTCAAGCAATATTCTTAGAGGAGAATCATCTGCATGACAAAAATGCTATTTTTTTTGTTTTATTTCCAAGTTAATTGAGATGAATAGCCAATGGCCACAAGTCCAAATGGTGTTTTATCAGCTGAGGCAAAGAAAACAAAATATTGTCCTATTTTTTTTGTAGTTGGAATTTTCATTGTCTTTAAAAATGATGGTTCAACATCACTAAACATCCACCTGAAAATGGCTGACATAAGACCACCTCACTAAAAGATGACTGTAGGTGATAGATTTCTCTTTCAGACATGAGGAAAATATTACCCCTTAAAATGCCGTTTGTCTCTGTTCGACTGCATATATTTTAATCTAATTCGACGCTGTCAGGGAAACGGGCAAATTAATGTCCCCACCGCGATCAGACCAGCGCTGTGATGAACCTAAATGAGCTAAATTCTCAAATTTGCTCCCATCTGTCGGTGCCTGCATCTAACACACGCCGCCTCATTCAGCGTGTCACCTATCTGCAGCCGCCAGATTTAACCCTTTGCTCCAATAAGCTTCTCCCCTGAGACTGGTTCACGCCCACGTTGCCATGGAGACACCTCTCGGCCTGGTTTTGCAAAGCTGGATGTTGAATGACAGGAGGATGTGATTTTGCAGTTTTTTTTCTGGGTTAAAGGAGTGTTCAAGAAATCCAGGAGGAGTTTACTCACATTTTGCTTTAAAGCAGAATTTATACAAGAAGCTAAAAGGTCATAATGTTTATGATGATGTCTCTGTGTCTGTACATGTCTGTCAGCAAACTGTCTCATGAACCAGTAGATTGGAATGAAACTTGCTGGAAGTAATGATTAGATGTACACCACCAAAATGACCATAACTACGGCAGTTTTACTGATAATAACTAGGAATTGGGTATGGCAGCTGATTCTGATTGCCAACATTTAAACTGAGTGGTAATAGATTGCAAAAGATTTTTCGAAATTTTGCGAAGCTATTTTTTCATGGTTCCAACAACTCTGTCACATTTCAACACAGGATGATCTTAGTCCAAAGTTCTGCGATGATGTGCGTTACTTTAAAGAATTTTATGTCATTCATTTTAATATTATTGCAAAGCTTAATCACACAATATTATTTTCTCAGGCATAACTGCTGGCCTCGGTTTTATCAAATGAGGAGTTGAAAGCTGTTCAGTACAAACTGATCTTCTCTGTCCGGATTGATTTTTTTAGTTTGTTAGACAGAACATCCAGTAGAAAATCCAATAAACTGGTTGATCATTAGGTGCACCAACACAAAAACAGACAGCTAACATCTTGCTTATTCATCCCGACTATTGATTGGACTGAGCTAAAGTTGTCTTATCTTGGACACCATGTGCTGCGACCGCCGGGCCAAACCAGCGGACCAGATGAGATGGAGATGGGCAGAGAAGAAGATGCAAGAAAATTTGGTCTCATGGCCCAATGAATCCACAATGGTGCTAATCATTGGAGGATTAAACAGAACAAAGGAGTTTGGGGGGGATTAGTTCAGCATCTGGGATTTGGGTTGTAGAGAGTGATTGAAGGTCTGGAGAAGGGCACATTTCTCTTCAGAAGAGTCTTGCTCCTGCAGCAGAGTCGAAGCGCTGCAGAGCTGCAGTTGAGGATTAAGTTAAGTTAAATTTGGCTCAGATTTACTTTTATCTGGTGTGCGTGTGTGTTTATTCCTGTATGGTGACAGAAACAGTCAAACGCATCATTTCCCCCCCTCTAAACCTTCATTACCTCCTGAAGCTGTTTATGGTTTAAAATTTACACTGTAACTTGTAAGCTTTGCTCACCGCAACATTATTCAGCCTCATCGTCTCGTTGAGTCATTCAAACACTTGTTTAAACACTAAACATAGCTGCACTTATCATCAAGTGGAACACGCTCACCATCAGGCTCCATTAAATGCAAGATCAAATTTTATCCTCATCATCYGGCAGTAAAATGCTGCCCAGCTTTTCTTCTTGCTGCTCCCAGTCCAGTTTCAGCTGAAGCATCAGAACTCAGACTCTAGCATTCAAATGGCAGTAGGCAACGTCTTGGTTTCAGCTTATACAGTATCTGTTCCCTTGTTTAGTTCAAAGTGTAACAGTAGGGGAGAGTGGGGTAAGTTGAAACATTTTTTTACTTACTGTATGCTGTTCTCTAAGCAGGTGAAAGCGATACATAAGTTACACCAAAACATCTACATTTATTTCAAGCTGTTAACCATCAGTGGAAATGCTAAAAGCTAATAACATCCATATGATAAGAAAGAAACAAAGACTTAAAAAAGTTGTCTTGTGTCTCAACTACCCCTAAGCCCCAGCTTACGGGTAGGCTGAGTCAAGTTGGGATAAAGTGAACCACCTCGGTGTAAATTGACCAAATAACATTTTTTCAGTTTAAACCTGAGCGTCATTTTGAATTATCCTAATGGAAACTTTAAACTATATGTAACAAGTCAAATACAAGTGTATTGTTCAAAAATGTTTTAACAGAAATGATGATACAATGWTTGAACACTATCAGAGTTTAACATCTGTAACAAAAAAACATTGTGATTTTCTCAACAACTAACTGCTCCACGTTCCACCCCTCAWGGTTGCAGGGAAATAGCTGAAAAATTGCTGCTCTCTTCATACAGTTCCTCCAGACTTTTGAGGTTGAGGTAGCTTTTTCACCACTTCACTTTGAGGGAAAAGTGCCACTCTGACTTTCCCTTTAGCAGTGCTCCCTCGGATTCTTCTGAGAAGTCTTGCACTCACTTCTTCACTCTCAAGATTCTCGATGTACCAGTGTAATTTTAGCTTCTGTGTTTAGTTRTAGTTAACTATGGCAAAGTCACCGTCTAACAGGTCTGTACTTTCTGTTTCACTTCTCTCATCCTGATGGGTCATCTTCTGATGTGTCAGCAAATAGGATGGGAACATCACAGTCATTTTAACCATAAAGTTACTCATACTTMCTGGCATTTGGCTCACTTTACCCCACAGCCACCATTTTGGAAAACATTTATTGTATACATTTTTAGACCTTGATGAATTTGCGTAACAGTCAATATAGATGAAACATAAAAAAAAACTTTGATAAGCAAAAAACAAACTTACCACATACTTCCCTCAATCACAGGGAAAGCAAGGTGGAAGGTGCTTGCAGAACTTATGGTCACATGACAACAAATATGCACCATTTTATAGGAAGTGGGTCAACTCATGGTTATATTTACCCCATTCACCCCTGAATGCTAAAGGACTATGAAAAAAGTAAATTTTAATGTTGTTAGTTCTSATTTTTTAGTTAGGATTGTTTTCACTAACCATCTTTTTGTTTAAAGGATGGCGAAACAAAAAGATTTCATGATTTAACACACTTGTCATCCAAAATTACCATATAAAACAGGAATTAACACAAATTAAAGGTGATTTCCCGCATTTAATTCAGATTCATTCATCAGCTAGAGTTTGTATTTTAAAATGCTGGAAAACAATCACAGTAAAACGTTTTCATGTTTTTGTTTTCACAAGCATGTTTGACTTCCTGTACTGGCTGAATTTGCTTTTGTCAAGTGTAATAAATTTGAATGGGCAACAGAAACCTTCTGTGGCTCAAACATGCGTCCCTGAAAACACAACAAAAGTGACATCTAAAATTTGTTATCTTAAACCAAACTCTTTCTGTTCAGATTCACAGAACTAAAATATTTGGTTGCTGATGTCATGTTAATGTGAATTTATTTGTCGGTTATGTTGTACAGAGAAAACTTTGTGTCTCATCAAACAACAACTTTTAAAATCTTAATAACGAATAAAGAGTGTAATCATTATAGAATTCAACTTATTACAATTTACTGGTAGTTTGAAATCACAATACGATTCATTCTTTAATTATTACAGTTTATTCATTAAAATCATATTGGATTTACTGGGGAAGTTACTTTTTTAATTGCATGGCTTGTTAGGAAGCTGAGGTCAGGCAGATGGGGTCCCAACAAATGTTGAGGGTCATGAAAAAGGGCTCATCAATACACCATCTGAATGATGCTGGCGCTTGAACCTCTGACCTTAATAACTGAATTGCTATGCCATCACTGCTTTCCAAGCAGGTCAAGTAAAAAAAAAAMAAAACAAAAGAAATACTAGAAATTTTTCAAGTACTGCATCTGTTAATAATCTTGTTGCCATTCTCTTGGTGGGGAGCCAACAGGAAGTGGAGCAAATCAGCCAAAGGAAGTCTCTAATGCAACCAGAGGTCCGTGCCGGGCACACTTTGTGAACAAGAGAGAGAGAAAAAATAATTGCTCAGAAGATTTCAAAGGGAAAAAAAAGAACATGTGGAGATGTTTGGTTTTTAGCAGTTGCATTGAAAGCAAATGTTGTGCCAGTCAATGCACACATCTGTTAGGAAGCAAACATTTGTATGCACAGCCAAAYTATAATTTTCTTCAGACACTTCCCTTGAGGTTTCTTGTTTTTACCAAATTTTATAGAAACGTCCTCAAACTGTGTTATGAGGTTTTGACACAGCTGCCAGAGCAGGCGTTTTTCTGTGAGGGTCAGAGGTCGTAGATCTCCAACATCCTCCTATTGTTTTTTAGAGGTTTTCCTCATCCTGTCAGACGAGGAAACAAGTGTCCACTGAGCTTTCACTTCCTGCCTATAAATGGCGTTTGACAAACGACTGTCTGCAACAGGTGTAGGTGTTTGATGGAGCAGGACCCTCATAATGATGATGAAAAGACTTGAGTAAAAATGTGACACGTCTGTCTATAAAAATGTCATAATTAGGCTGCTGGTTGAGTGTGAGTGGTTAAAGATCTGTGATGATCCAAAACTCTTTTAATTCTTGAAAAGGCTATTTTATAAACCTTCACATTGCCATCAGTTTTTCAGTTATRTTATTGTTGCAAGAGCATCAGCAGCTAGCTGTAGCACTTCTGTTGCAGCCTGAGGTATTTCCWTCGGGAATATAATAATTTTTCTTCTAAATTTAATGGACAACAACTTTTATTTTTGTTTTTTAATATAACAGCAATTCATTTTGATTTGATCACCACTAAGACTAGTTGTCATTAGTCAAGTCAGTTTGAAAAACCATCTGGAGCAGGCAAGATGTTAATTGTTCACAACATTTCCACAGAGTGTTGCTTTAAAGGAGACACATCAAGCAAAATCCACTTTTTTAGCCGTTAAATGCATTTTGCTGTGGAGTGGACAATGATCATTAGGAGTGAGACCTATAGGGGTGGGGTGTGAAGCGCCTCATTTGCACTAAAAGAGRCAGCACCAAAACGAGTTGCTCTCAGACACACTACAGAAAAGGAGGTGAAAGAGGGGCTTGTGGAGTTACAATAACAATAAATCCAGACCAAAGCACTGCAGCTTCACATATACAGTAGACCCAAACTAAATGATTTAAATGTGAAAAGGATGGATTTTAAATCATGATATGTCCACTTTCAAAATATCTGATCCTATCCTTTAATTAAAGCAGCTTCTRGGATGTAGTTTTGGCAAAACATGATTGTGAGCTTTACAAAAATTGTGTTCAATAAATAAAGTRACCAGAGGTTTGGAGGAAAAACAGATCTTGCACCAAATACAGATTTTATTTTGTCATGATTTGTTGATGATAGCAACAAGTTTTGTCAATGTAGTCCTGGCTTCATAGCAAGAACTGGTCTACTACCCCATGAGCTTCATRATACCCTAACTAGGCTGTAAATGAAGTTAAAAAAAGTCAGAGTTGTATAACTGCAGTCCTTATTTGTTTCTTGGTTGAACTCTAACCACCCATAAGCATCCATAATTAGCTACGTGTCACAACATTTCTCTTCYACACACAGAAATAGTGAAAAACAGAGCAGATACAGAAACAACACAACTGAGCAGCAACATTACAGCTTTRATTTCCTCACTTGGTGATTTTGATTTGACTGTGCAGATAATCCYGTTTCAGACTGGAGGTGAGGAGACTTGTGTAATATTTATGACAAGAACTGCTTCCAACAAGCCTAACTCTCCTTTTGCTCTAACTCTGAATGTTTTACTTCTGGGTGGAAGTTATTCTGAACATTTAATTAACCAGACTAAATGTTCCATTTAACTCCACAAATCAGTGATAACTAGTTGCCGTTTCATTGAGTGAATTCTTCATTAAAAAATTGGTTTAAGGGAACTTGACTATGTAGGGATTAAATACATCAACAGAGCTCACCAACATGAATCTAACAGTTATAGAAGAATTGTTTTTTTTTCTGAATGTCCTTCCTGCATCTGAAATGGGCATTATTACTGTCATTATTAATTATCCTGCAGGCATGTAGTATATTCACATCATTGTTCATTTCATTTCTCAAAAAGAGAAAAAGAACCACTGATGGGGTCCCTCTCTTTGAATAAASCGCAGCRAATGAAGCTTTTCAAAGAACCGGGAATAATTTTCCAATCGCTCGTAGTTTCTCACAGGAAAGAGCATACTTCTGGTGTGCATGACATTTTTTTCAAACTCTTAAAAGTGTGGCTGCAGCCGGTGTTCAGAGTTCCTTTTACATTAGTCTGCCCTGTTACCCATGAATGTGGGTGTCCAACCTTCCTCAGATAATTCTTTTGGCTCTGATTTTTCTTAAAGGGTCAATATTATGTGTTTCTCAGGCATATATTTAAATACTATACCATAATAAAGTATCTATGTCACCTTTAGCTGTTAGTAAAATGCTGTTTTTATGTTTAAATAGAAAATAAACTTATCCCCCCATCACTTCCTCTTCTAAACGCCTTGAAATTGACCTCTGTCTCTTTAAGAACCACTTTCTGATTCTGTTCCATCCCATTCTGGGAGTGGGGGAGGGGTATTGCATGCGGGGGGGCTCGTGCGTGCGCGGGGGTGGGGGTGTGCTCTGCCATGAGGAAGTTCGGCTTAAAGACACGTCTCAGGGGCGTTTCTGGTCCCCACCTGTCGTTTTGCTCCTCAGCATGGCTGCCTAAAAACGCTGCAGGATTTCKCAAACATGCATGAATGAGTCAAAGCAAGGCTTTGGGCATGTTTTTTTATGAGAGTATAACATTATAACATGATATAAAACCCAAAAAAGTTGATTTCACTTGATATTTCCCCTTTAAAAAAAGGGAACAAAAATATTGCAAGTAGGACACATAACTGTTTTATCTGGCAGCACCAGACAAACCTGGCAGGACAGAGCTTTAACCTAAAATAAGGGAGATAGTTCAGGTTTTAAGTGGTGTTCTGTAGAAAGATTAYAAACAATGAATATCTTACCTGTTGTAGACAGCTCCTTGAATGACTTGAGTTTGGAGAAATGGAGTTCACTTATCACCAGACTGACAAGCTAAAGACTAAGATCTACTAATTACTGTTGACTTAAAGACTAAGATCTACTAATTACTGTTGACTTAAAGCAACAATATAAAAAAAATTTATATCGGTATATGCAGTTTTATAAATATTTACATTGTCATCAATTTCGCAATAAACATAAGATTGCAATTCTGCTGTTTGTGTTTGCAGATATCTATAATAGGTAAGATACAAATTATTCACAACCATTCTGGAATTGAGCCATACATTAAAAGATGGGAACTATCCCTTTAAGCTCAGTCCCAGAGAAAAAGGGAGGCCTGAGGAGAAAAAGAAAGGGAGGGTCAGTGGTTAACCGCAGAGTAAAGCACGACGTTTAGGCCTGAGGCCAGGCGACACGACATCACAAACACAACAGGTCCGTTTCCCCGGCAGTCAGAACCRGCACCTACACACGACCAGGGCTTGGCTGACCAAATGACACCCTCAGCATCATGAAAAACAACACTCTGCGTGACTTTTATCCGTCTGTTAGCAGTTCATCTGCCAAAATCCATCCTGTTCTTGTTTTTGATGGAGGTTATGACTTGCAGTGACTCGTGTTGTAACAGAGTATGTTGCAACACGCTGCGACTCTCATTAGGAGGTTTATGTTTCTGTAGTTCATGTTTCATTTGATGCAACGCAGAGTTTTTAAAGACAAACACAAAAATGCAAGAACGATAACTTACTTAAGAACTTTTAGCTGCAACTAGCATTTCACTAATTTTAGTTTGAAGCTAGCATTTTGCTACTTTTAGCTGTCTGTTTGCTACTTTAACCTTTCAGCTAATCTTTGCTGTTTTAGTGTTTTTTTGCTTGCAGCTTTTTTATCTTTTTATTTTTTAGGCAGTATTTTACTCCCTTTAGCTTTTAGCTAATGTTCGTTTTTTAGCGTTTACAACTCAGTTTAAGCTTTTACAGCAAGTCATTTCCCACCTCTGGATGTTTTTCACAAATTGCCCTGACAGCTTTAATCTGAGCTAATGAAGAAACATTTTACTTTTAATAAAATCGTCCTGAAGCTTTGCTTCTACRTGTCAAGTGCCACGACTCATCCTGTTTGTCATCGCTCCTCTCTGTATGTTTCTGTCTTTGCTCTGAGGAATAAAACTCTCTCTGTTCACGAGTTGCGGTATCTTTGCTGCTGATGACAGCACTACAGAGTGGAATCATGTTTCGCTCGTGGCTCCCACGGGCATGAAGGATCTGTGCTCTGCTTGGTCGTGTCAGGTTCCTCTTAAAGACAAATGTCACTCTTCTTCTTCTTTTTCTTTCCCACTGTGGGAGTGCAGTACTGTCTCATTAAAGCAGTCTCATCACTCTGTAAATCCACAGTCAGACATTTATGAAAAGTCCCCCCTACACGGTCATCTTACTGACTTGTTGTGGTGCTTTCACGGTCACTTGACTCTCTTTTCTGTCTTTATGTTGCTGTTGGACTGAACTTCAATAAAAAATATTTTCAGGATCATTGAAACTTGTGGAAATGATTTGTGTTGTGACTTAGTCAGGCTTTAAAAAACAAATAATTATCATCCTGAAAGGCAGTTATGTAATTATATGTATGTGTGAGAGTGTGTGTCATGTGACCAAAACATCTCAAGAACCACAGGACAAAAGCAAAACTTGGGCATGAAAGATGGCRGGCAACATGCGTTCCTTCAAGCAATGCTAGGTCTTTAAGTATTAGTGTTTTACTAACTTTTGAAACATTAACACTTTTAATTTTTGGGAGTTAACTTGTCGTCAAATGTCATTTTTGTTTTGATGGACAGAGATCCGTAACCAGCTAGTGGAGCAGTTCAAGTGTTTGGAGCAGCACTCTGAGTCTCGCATCCAGCTGCTGCAGGACGTGCAAGAATTCTTCCGACGCAAAGCCGAGATCGAACTGGAATACTCCCGCAGCTTGGAGAAACTAGCCGAGAGGTTCTCCTCCAAGATCCGCAGCTCCAGGGAACACCAGCAGTTCAAGTGAGTTTCCTGGAGACAGAGAGCAGCTACAGTATTTCCCTCCGGTATCACTTCACAAACACACCTTGGTTTGTAGATCAAGCATTAGTGTTAACTAATTTTAACTTTAGCAGCTGTATAATATATTTATATATATATATWTTTTTTTTTCTGATATATCACAGTTTAAGTGTTAATGTTTGCATTTGTTTGATTTTTTTTCATTTTTAATTTGAGCCAAAAAAAAGAAAGCTGGAAATCTTTTCTGTAAGGATGCAGTGTGAGAGCTGAAGGCCTTTGCCGAAATTTTTTGAAGGTGAAACCAAACTGTTGACGTACAAACAAGCAGCAAAAGGATAAAACCAACAGAACGGCAGCTGAAAGCTATACGATGGGTCAGTRGTTAGCACTGATGCCTCACAGCAAGAAGTTCCTGGGTTTGATCCCTGGTTCAGACCTGGTCTTTCTGGGGGGAGTTTGMATGTTCTCTTTGTGCTTGYGTGGGTTTTCTCTGGYTACTCCGGTTTCGTCCCRCAGACCTAAAACATGTTCAACAGGTTGCCTTCAGGCCCAGGCCTCACTTGGAAAAGAGATCTGTGATCTCAGTGGGATTTGCCTGGTTAMATAATGGTCAGTAAATAAAATAATTAAACAGTAGCTAAAAGCAGTAGAACTGATGCCAAAGCTACAAATCTTAACAACTGAAACTTAAAAACATGTCAGCATCTTAACTAAACAACTTAAATGGACTGCCCTGGAGTTACTTGGGGATGACATCCTGTGAAGGCTCAGTTTGTCAGCCGCTTGCATCACTGCTCCGTGCCGAAGGCTGTCTAAATKTGAAGACTTCTTTAATTGTGGCTCACAAATCTGTCCTCCTTTTGCCCTGATTTGAGGAACAGGTCTGGTGTATCCTTCTTGGCCCGCCCTATCGCAAGATGCGTTGTGGGTCGACTGGGAGATTTTTATTTTTATTTTTTTTGCTTGTATAGGCGGACGAAGCAAGAGACGGGAGTACAGTTTTAAAAAAAATATGGCGGTGCAAAAAATTGAAAGTTTAAAGAGATTGTGTTGTTAGGCTTTTGACATTTGCATAAACATGATTGTAAATACTGTATTATTCTTGTCAGAAATCATCGTAAACAAGCTCATATGGCCCCTTAGTTCTTCATGTATTGCCTCTTGGCTAATTTTGTAAATTATAATGTTAATAATATTAATATTTTGCTAATTTTGATCTTCATTGCTTCTGTTTAGTGCTGTCACGGTTGTTGGCAGTAATAAAGCTGAAGGCTAAACCGTCCAAATTTACAGCCAGTTTTTTCCGGTCTTCGCAGTCAACACCGGGTCCTTCGAAGGACAGAGTCCCTGAATTTGGACACAGCCATCGTCAGGAACACTCAAAGAAAATATCAGACATGCTGATCATCATGTTCCGTCTTAAGTTCTTTTAATTTCCCTCTTGAATAATTTAGGAAGTGAGAACAYGAGCTGGTGCAGTTTAGCAACAGGAATTCGWKGTCATTCTGCCAGATTTCAGCTGCTCAGCAGTCTGTGGTTTGTGTTGTTTGATTCTCCTCTTCACGATACATTTTGCAGCACTCACAATCTGTTTGTAAGCTGAGCAGAATGTGGGCTGAGTCTGTGCTGCAGGAAATAATGTTTCAAGAAAACGATGTCACCTTGGCGTCCACACGTCTCTTTAAAAATTACAGTTTATGTTACCTCTCATAAATGCTATTCTCTCGGAACGTGGGAATGCACCTCCACTTTTTGCTAAACATTTATCTCTGGCACAATAAAACTTGGCATCTACGTATTTCCTGTAAAAGCAAGCTGAAAACTTGTGCACTGTGTTCCCCRTTGATGGTCTTGTGTCCAGAGAAGTCAGCAGAGATGTTGGACCTTTCTGGTAGGTTTGAACGTCCATCTCTTTAATTTCTTTATGCTTTGCTTGCAGGAAGACTCTCTTGTAATCTTTTAAAGTGGTTTTGATCAATATTTCTTCAGGCTTCCTGAAGGTCTTTCTTTTGAATTTGGCAGCCTTTTCCCCACTTATTTTCAGTCCTTGAACATTTTCGGAAGAATGCTATAAAAGATTACAGGAAAATAGCCAAGTATAAAAAAGTTAGAAGTGGTTTTAAACTTGTGCGCAGTATTGTAAATGTATGGAGGAGACAGATGTTTACATGAAGCACACWTGGCTTTTCTGGGATAATTGGGTCCAGCTGTGAAGATGTACTAATTGCAGACCCTCGTATAAATCTTGTATATCAGTGATGAGCTTTAGTTTTTTTTTCTTCTTGCAGGTTATAAAAAAGGAAGTTTGAGTCCAAATTAAACCAATGCATTTTTATTCTAATTTCAATAATGTCAAAGAAAACTATTATTCATGCTTGAGCTATGAATCTACAGGTAGCCACACATTCTGATAATCGGCTGTGACACACCCTTTAATGTGTTTTTTCTTAACACTCAAGTGTGGATAAGGTAATGGAGAGCCACCAAAACACCAAATGGGCCTAGACAAGAAAAGTGCTTGTGTTTGTTCAAGGAGAACGCTGCAGTTTTGCACCATGAAAAACACAAAAAATAGTGAAGGTAATCCTTTCATTCTGATAGCATTTTGAACTGGTAAATAGTTTAAAATCTCTTCTATTGACACAAATTACAATCAAGTGTCTWACCTGCAAAGCTTTCCATTTCCTCACAATTTTGCACCTTCTTTGCAGGTCTGTTTGTCGCATCCATTTCACGGTAGAACTGCTGTTTTCTCTGATGTTTTCCAAACTACGTATTACGTAGCAGTGTTTGTGATAGAAGGTCAGGACTTATCAACTTGCTCTGGGTCAGACTGTGCCGCTACATAGCCGTAGCCCCCTCTAGAATGGACCGCTCTGGAAGCTGGAGKGGGGCAGGGTGTGAAGCGCCATGTTGGATCTAAAGAGACAGCACCAAAACGAGTTGATCTGAGACACAAAAGGGGTGAAAAAGGGGCTTGTGGAGTTACAACAAGGGGGAATTCAGACCAAAGCATTGCAGTTAAACTTTATATAGACCCCAACTGAAGGATTTAAAAGGATGTTATTTCTTCTTTAAAGCCAAAGCATTGTCATCGCTGACTCGTAATCCTCCAGTTAAAAATGTTTGGAGCACAGAACACCATAGTGAAGCCTTTCGACTCTGACAAACGTTACCCTTTTCTCCTGAATGTGTTTGAGTTTCCTGAAATAAGGGACACTAACTTCCTTCTTGGCTGCATTTTCACAGGACATATCAATTCAAGATTTTGTTCCTGCATGTAGTAGTCTGGACTGATACAAAAATAAGATTGGTGTTCAATAAAAATCTTGCTGTCTCGCTTTGTGGGCTGACTATTCGTGAAGTCACAGCCTGTCGTTTTCAAGCCACTACCTGGAAAACTAACAGATTCCTTTTAAMAACAATGTTGCATTGCTTTTTAACACATGCAACAGAACATAGATGTTTAGTTTTTAATTCTCCATCATAGTTTGCTGGACATGCTATAGGGTGGGTGTAGGACTTTAAATGTGTCTAACTCAGCTTTCAGCAGAAAATCTCAACATCTATTTTTCTCACAGCTTTTATTGCAGCTCTCATTTTGTTCTTGGTCACATATGTAGCGATAACCCACTCTCTTTTTATCTTTATTGATTTATTTCGCTTTTCGAGAGACATGAGAACCTAACAGCGCAGTGGACTCGTACTAACCAGGACGAGCTTTCATACTGTTTGTCCTGGATCTTAGCCCCGCAGTGCTCTGTTGGCCGAAACCCTCCACTGCTGATTCATTAGCGAGCTGAACGCCTTTGTGATTTACAGCTACTGCAGCTCTGGACACACCACAGCAACCAAACCCAGGAGTTTCMCTTTACCTCATTTGCAACAGTGAGAGAAACAATTAGGGATAACTTAGCAAGGTGTTCAGTTTTCTCTGTTTGCTATGGGTTTTTACTGAAAACGCCTGACTGACTTTTAAATATGGAAGCATGATTGTGTTTATCAGAGTGATTGGTGTGAGAGAAACCGGGAAGTCRTGTCGTAAATCTGTATGTGAGTTACAGCATACAAGACACCTTGGAGTCTTGGGCTTCTTGCACAGCTTCAGTTTCATATTCAGTGTAAGGATGTTGTTGAAGCTCTCTATGGTGGCCTGAAGGTCAAAGGGTAAGAGGCTGTGCTCCATCTCTCCTTTTGTTTGTTTGAACAGGGGAATTGGTTCTCTGCTCTTGTCAGGCCCAGCTGGCAGAAGTCAGCTCCTACGCCACGAAGGGATGAGCTTCMTTCTCGGTTTGTTTTTCAGATCTTCCCTGAGGCTGCTCTGGCCTTGTGTGTGTCTGTGCAGCTGTTCCCTGTCAAATGTTAGTACTGTTTTTGTTTTAAAGAAAAAAAAAGTAAGTGATGTGCAAATGCGGCTTATTGATTTGATTTGATTTATTTATTTAACAGGAAAAGATTATTTAAAAATCAAGCCTGACTCTATTGAAGAGACAAAGTCAATTTTGATAACAAAGCTCGCAGGAAATGCGTGTGCCTGTCTTGTTTTTTGAACGATTTTCTTCTCTTTCTCCTTTTCTTTGGTTGGTTCATTGATAAGTGGCAGTCAGGCGGCGTGTCGGGGATTAAATGCCTTCACACAGCCAAGCCCTGGTTTGATAAATACACACACTTCCTCCTGGAAATCCTTACTCAGACACATTAGAGACTTAAGATGGTGGTATTGAATACATAACTAACACACCGACTTGCTTGTTTAGTGTGCGTGCATCAGTGAGACGGCTCTGTATGTGTTCGTTCTTAGACTTCAGGGATTTACTGCAACATTTTCCAGCCATCACCTTCTTTGTCTTCTTGATTCTAAGTCTCACAGAAAAAGGACAAAAATAAATAGTTAAAAAAATAACCAGAGAAAACAGATTTAGTTTGAAAAAGCAGTGTGAGTACTGAAAATTCTGAAGAAATCGTATGGGGAAACWATAGTGCGGATGCTGAATCAGCGTTCGCTCTAAAACAAGCATTGTTTAAGAGTTAGTCAGCACTTTGATGAGAAGGATACAAGATGCTGTCCACCTTCACATTTCTCTTCTCCAGAGACCTTTAACTCATCGTTTGTTTGTTTTTTTCTGTGCTGTAATGATATCCTGGGTGTAAAA
Source organism: Austrofundulus limnaeus (assembly GCF_001266775.1). Taxonomy (NCBI): domain Eukaryota; kingdom Metazoa; phylum Chordata; class Actinopteri; order Cyprinodontiformes; family Rivulidae; genus Austrofundulus; species Austrofundulus limnaeus. Next base: position 252,943 of record NW_013952457.1, read on the forward strand.
ACTGGGACTCTTGGATTCATCTAACACCAACTGTTCCTCCAGCCCTGGAGACTGAATGATCCACAGACTTCTTTTTCTTAGAGAAGTGGCAAGAAAATACGAGATGTGTCAGTTTCTTTGTGTTCAGTAGTCCTCTAGGATAAATAAAAGATTGTGTTTTGGTGCCATAAAACAAGTCCAACAGCTCCAATTAGTGCAGCGTTAACAGGCTGGTCTCTCAGAGACGCTGCTGCTTCGGTTCTCAGGCCTAATTAACGACCCTCTGCTCCTAATTTCTGTGAAACGAGGGCGGCAGTGAGGGAACAACAGATTCTGGGCCGTCTTTCTTTTTCACCACCAAGACGTTCGTCTTGAACTTAAGAACTGAAGCCATTTAATATTTAGACTTTCTCATTCTTTGACTTACTTTTCCTCCTAATTATAATCATTGATTTTTTCTCTGACTTGTTTAGGGCTTAAAAACAAGTGGTACTTCTAAAACCGACTAAGAGGACAGTCTATATATATAAAAAAAAGCATTCCCTAAAGGAGTACACATCACCTACTGCATTTCATGCAAGAATCACTAAGATCATCTTATGTTGACAAATGACAGGGTTGTGCCACTTAACAAAAAAAAATACAATCAAATCTACAGGCATTCTCAGCATCCTCACAGGTATAATTGGCAAATATTAATATAACTTTTAAATTTAATGCTAACTAAATAATAAAGCTTTATTTTACATGTTGACATTGTATATCTGTGAATGTTTACAAGAAAATTATTTTGTGATTTTAAGGGTTGCAGCTAAAACAAGGTTCTGCTAAAYCCCAGACCTGTGCAAAAAAAGTTGAAGCTGAGTTCACTTCCTGTAAASTCTTCTCCTACGTCTCCCTGCTGTGTGGTGACATTATTATCTTTCTAACAATGCCTGCTGTTTAAGAGGAGGACTGTAGTGAAATACATTTAAAGGTAAAAAGTGAAGGGTGTGCCCCCCCTCTGCACAGACCTGAAAAGGCCAACGAGCTCATTGGTCAAAACAGTCATTTTTCAAAGTGACATTGATTCTGTAACAATTTACTTTGTGAGCTTATATTTTACAAAGTGATAACAATGATAACTAATCATTGTTTTATATTTGACATAAGAAACTAAGGTTTAGTTTTATTAAAACATGAGGGGATCTTTAGCTACAAAACCCATATTGACCACAAGCTGCCAAACAATTAATAGCATAGATGTTAATTTAATTCACCAGATTTAAAATAGACAAAACCATGTCACACTTAAAATTTCCTAAAATACAATCAGTTTAAAACATTACAAGCCTTTCTTGTTAGACAACAATACTGTGTCTCATTGTGTACTTCCAGGTCTTAATAGTAAAAAAAAGGATTGCGCCTGGCTGTAAGTTGAAATAAAGCCTTTTGAGGAAATGTAAAACTGCAAAYGTCTTTCTAATAATTTCCATGTGGCCTGACTCTGATACTCAAGTCCAGCTAAACCCTTATTAATCTGCAGGAGAAGTGCATTGAGTATTACAGTTGGGAACTCAGGTTTACAATCACTTTCAATTATCTGAGGAAAACCAAAGATTTCTGTGCAGTGCTCGAACAGAGAGCTGAGAAGGGTAAAAACAAAGGCGACAGAAGAGAGAGTCTGGTAGTGCTTTGGGATAAGATGGAACATCTGCGATCACATTCTGAGCTTTGCAGAGAGTAGAGGTGCTGGTTCCCTGAACCCCTCAGCAATAAACGGTATATTTACGCTCTGGCTGGCTGTAATCCTTACAGGCAAAGCAGAGCTGCTGCTTGGTGATGGATGGTGAGACACCAGAGGAATGTCATAGTTTGTCTTTGTTAAGTGTAAAATACAGGTTCAGCTGTGGAATTCCTGATAGAGCCATATGATTTGGTGTCTTTGTTCTGCATCGTTAAGTCACAGAAGCGACGGGGGGGGGGGCTGATATGCCTCTGAATAAATGACCAGATAAGTTTACTTAAAATACTATTTTTTTGCTTCAAATTGATGCTTTTGGAAATGACATGCTGTTTTTGCCTCTTTTCAGCCTTTTATAAGAGTGTTTAGTGAGGAATAATAACAAAAGCTCTGGTGCAGCTACATATCAGCATCATTAACTGTGATTATGGAAGCTCTCTGTAGAGAATGTCTTTTATGTTGGTGTAGCTCATCCCTTCCTCCCACAGCCCTGCTCTGGTTCCCTTCCTCCCTTGCTCTCATTTCCCCCCTCGCCCACTTTTTCTTTTCCCCTCATGGTTTGGCTTGTTGAGTCATTAAAACCCAAACAGTGTCCAAAATGGGCCAACAGTTGGAAATATTTGATTATGCATCGAAGTCTTAATCAGTACGTACTCATATATGCGTTTGTGTTTCTATTTAAAAAGTTTCAAAGACCAAGATTATTTAAACTGATTATGCAGCAATCAGAACTCGTGACTCTCCAGGTTRTTATGAACTTCATCGGCATTAAAGATCTATTTCCCACAAGCCTTTGCGGTGTTTGCATTCAGAAAGGAACTGATGGGTGGGAGGGTGTCATATGATTACTGAGGCTAAGTGAATGCAGAGATGGACAGAGGTGTTTAAAGTACTTGAAAGGAAGAACTAAATAAAAGTGAAAATACATTCACAGAAAATAACTTTTGTAAAAAGGAATTTCACTGATAATAGAAGTAGTTAAATAAAAATCAGCTCACATTAATCAGGAAAGTAAAAGTAAAAGAAAAAGTATTTTTACACACTGTAGGGGTGTATTCACACYAGCCCTGTTTAGTCTGCTTTAGTCGAACTCTAGTTTGTTTGCCTGTAAAGTCTGGTTCATTTGGGGAGGTGTGAATGTGTAATCAAACTCTGATTCAGACCAAAAAAGCAAACTCTGGTCCACCTGCAAACATAAGTCACGATTCGGCTGAAGCAAACTCTGGTGYGGTTCAATTGCATGTGCGAACGCCAAGCGGACGGGAGACCGCTCCAAAAGCAGGAAGCRGACTATAACGCAGGGTATTCTGAGTATTAACAGTAATAAAGTTACTCATATCTTGTAAATACCTTGTGTCTTTATGAAGAGGACATGACTTCTGTGAAGTTCTTCTCAGTGAACGCTGCCTCATTTGGAGCCGCCTTGTGTGGGAAAACAATGTTCTCCATGGTTCCGCCTCATCTTCCTCTCACGCTGAGCTCATTGTTGAAGAATAGTTGTTTGGCACATTTGCCAAAAACAAAAAATAAACCCTACAACCACTAAAATCTGACTTTACTCCATGTTTGTTTACATTTTATGAAGAAAGAAGTTGTGCTCCATGTCTTCTTCAGAGGTTTTTGTGTCGATTCCTTCAGTGGTTCTTGGTGCAGCGCCACCACAGGCGAGGAGGGGAACAGGTTGTTCACAGGGTTTAGTTCATTTGACAAAGTGCAGTGTGAATGTGAACCGCACCAACATGAACATGTAAACAAATCTTGCAATTTTGGTYCCCGGTCGAACCGAGTCCACTGGACTCTCAGGTGTGAATACGACCTAAGAAATGAAATGTTGAMTTTACTTACCAAGTTTAGTAAACTGCTTTATAATTCAGATTGRTTTRGTGGAACCRGTTGACATAACTTGGTTAAGTCAACAAATCATTTTTTATTGCAGGCAGCTCTAAAAGGCTAATTCAATTCAAGGATGACCTAAACATGCATTATTGAGTCAAAGCAACACTCTGAGTATGTTTTTATGATATAAGCTCAAAAAAGACAATTTTGCATGTTACCTCCCTCTAAATAAGTTCAAACATTTTAAGTATTTTTRTAGCAGTATCTGCCTTGATGACAGTTTTGTGTTCCTGTTTTTATTTCAGGAAAGACCAGCACCTGTTGTCCTCAGTAAACTGCTGGTATCTGCTGCTGAACCAGACCAGGCGTGAGAGTCGGGACCACGCCACCCTCTGCGACATCTACACCAACAACGTTATCGTTCGCTTGGCTCAGATCAGCGAGGATGTCATCCGTCTGTTCAAGAAGGTCAGTGAAACTGAGACAAAACCAAACATCTGTGAGTTTTAAATGCTTTTAGGGGCTGAGTAAGTTTTTTTTATTTTTATCCCTGTGATTGTGAACCATCTTTGCCAGGTTTTTTTTTTAAAAGTGCAGTTGCAGTTTTCAGACGAAGAGTTTCGTTTTCACATCAGCTGTTTGTATTTTAAGACATCTTTAAAGGAATCTGCACAAGGGTGGAGCAGCACTCTTGACCCACATTTTATCCTCAAGAGGCTGGAGTTTAAAATAATTTGTTCTGCTTGATGCTTTAATAAATAGGAGTGTGTGGATATGTAAGAGGCATTTTTGTGAGTAAATAACACAGCTTTGTCAAGAAAGTGCAGAGTGACGGAACTTTAAACATGCTCTGCAGTTATTTATTTTATTTTATTTTATTTTGTTTTATTTTATCTAACCAGGCAAATCCCACTGAAATCACAGATTCTTTTTTCAAGGGCGGCGTAACCCTAACTCGAATTCAAAATTGATGGCGGTGGAAAAGAGTTTGCATGAATTGCTATTTTATTTTATTCTTATTTGTTTAACACTGAAGTTGTTTTAATAAGGCAACAATTCAGTTTAGTCCTGGACCCACTAGCTTTTATCTCAYCGGTCCAGTCAGAATTAAAATGTATTTCTCCAAACTGTTCAAAGAGCTTTCTGCAACAGGTAAGCTATTAAAGGCACAGTGTGTAGGATTTTGTTAATTTTTTTAGCCAAAATTCAGATAATCACTAATGACAATAATAAAAAACATGTCTAATCATTGCAGACAAAGACCTTGTTTTATTATTTTTACCTTMTAAAAAGCTGTTTATATCTCCATGGTCGCGGGTCACCACAGAGGCAGCCGTCATCTTGCACCATCATGTTGTCTATGAAGGCTCATGAAGGACAAACTGCGGTGGCGGCGTCAAAAACGGTTTTAGTTGTAATACTRTAAATGTAATATTTGTTGTCTGTCATTGTAGCTGGGATAATTTTACTTATTAAAGCTCATAATCTTACCACTTGAAACATCACTAGCCCTGAAGCTGCTGGTAGACATCGTGGTTGACACCTGAGAGACACCGTAGCAACTCCTTTGTGTTTGGAAGCCGGGGTGGGGACCAGGGAGGATGATTCAACCACTCAACCAGTAGGTGTCGCTGAAAACAACAAATCCTACACACTGTGCCTTTAATACTTCCTAACTTTCCACAAAACCCAATATCAAAAGTCTCAAACAGTTTCTAAGCATGTAAACATAATATTGTGGTTAAGTAGAATTTAAAAGTTTCTATAAAATGGAGGCAAATTTCTAACTGTTCATTTTGCTCTCTGTGAGTTTAGATCGTATCTCAGTGGATTTGTGTTGACATCAGTATCCATATTGTCACATTATGTCAGAAATACTTTTGCTTTAAAGATGACGTTCAACATTGCTGTCATGTCCAACTTGGTCTTTTTGATTAATTCAGCTCGACCTTAGAATAAAAACTGATGGTTTGGTGGTCTGAAGTTGGTAAACTACCTGACTGCTTCACGGTCTACAGAGCATTAAACATGGTTTGGGGGGAAACTAAAGCTGAGACCCCACTTGGCCCTGGATTCTGCTTCCCCTGAGCAACATCTGGCTGCWTGTCAGCACATAGCAGGGATAACTGAGGTCTAATTCAAACACCAGAACCCTGTTTTCACCTTGCAGGCTTTCCTGTAGGTGAGGCTCCGCTCAGAGACTTTACAGGTTTCCACAGTGGAGACTTTTCCCAGAACTAAAAATGGTGAAAATACTCCAGGTACTTTCTACCCCGAGGTGACTTTTTTTAAAAGATTTGAAAGCATGAATGAATGATTCTGCTTTCGATTCAGCTGACAGACAAGCAGAAGGCAACAGATACTTTATTTAGAATAGTGCTTTAAAATGAATTGAATAAGATAAGAGAAGAGAAAACGGTTAAGAAAACTGCTGCGCAAAAGTTATAAAAATCAATCATACATCTTATAGCTTATGAAATGATTTATTTTTTGAATGGTTTGTTCAGTGTGTGATCATTCAAAATGTAGTGGACTTAAAGACCAAATATGGGGATGATATTTTCTCTACTTTTTAAAGATTTATTTTGCAGCTGAGAGGTTAATCATAGCRTTTAAAACAGCAAGATGGAAAATTAAATCAAATAATTATGTTATGTGTGGGAAGTGTAACTGTATATAGGTCATTAAATTCTGCTGTTTAATCCAAAATGTCTCACCGGGTAGACATTTTTTAAATGTAAAATCTCATATATTACTCTTTAGGGCTGTAACAATAAGACATCCAGCTCTTGTGGTGTGTTGCATCAGTTTGGGTGAACCCCCCTGCTCCCCCTATAAGCCTCTGCAGTGCATGCTGCAGTCTGTCTCACCTCAGAGCCACTCATGCATACAGATGCTGCTCACCAGCTGCTGGAGCCCTCGGAGGATGAATCCTATTTAGTGYATTCAGTCTAACGCTTGTGTGAGCAAGACACAGTGCCTCCATTTCTGATAAAAACACTGCAAAAAAGCAACAAACCATCTTTATATTACAAAGACTTCTGTATTTCCCTGATGTGTTTCATACCACAAGTTAAAAAAAGATCATATTAAGTCAAGGTTGTTGCTTTATGAATGCTCACGACATCCTAACTTGGGCAAAATAAGGCCTGAGGGCAGGAAGAGAACCTTGAACCATCTCTGTGTTTTTTATGCTCTCATATGAAAACTGAACAACTTATAAATTAAAGGCTTAGCATTCCTTAAACAAATGTACATCACCTGCCACCTTTTATGCCAGAGTTAATGCTAAGATCATTTTAGGACTGAGTTAGATATGTTTTTGTGTTTGCTAATGATGATTAGCTGTGGTAATTATTTTTAATTGGATTGACTCCTAAAGTTCATCAGTTGTAGATGCACATCCAGTGATTATTTCCTGAGATTTTCGTTAAAATGCATCCAACGCTTCACAAGATATTTTTCCAACAGCCTAACGAATCTTGACAAGTAATGCCAAAGCTTTAAGCAAAGATGTTGCACATTGTGTACACACCTGACATTTGTGATGTCAATGACTCTCAGCTTCTTCCACATCAAATCTGAGCTGAATAGCTGTAAAACTGTTTTTAGGAGTTTTAGGCCTTTTTGTGTGGCGGCCTTCATGAATTAGGTTGACACCWAAGTCAGTGAGTTGTAGCTGTGCAGGTAATGATTACTTTCTGAGACTTTCACTAAAATCTATTCAGCGGTTCTTCAGATGTTTTGCTAACAGGCAGACAAAGGTGAAAACTTTATCACCTTTTTTTGCCTTTGTTGCCAGGCAGTGAACTTAACTGAAAACTCATTGAGCACATAAATCCAAGACTTTCAGATTTAAGATGTTCCAAATTAATCATATTGGAAGAACGAGACTAACAAATTTTACTTTTAGTATCTTTTAACCAAGAGCTAAATAAATCTAAATATTTAGCCACATGTGTCAGTTTAGGCTGTATGTTTGATACACCAGGGGAGTTTTGTTGTTTTCATGCAGATATTTGTTGTTTGAGGACAAAATGTCTCATATCCCTGCACTAATTTGATGAATAGGTTAACCTCTGACTCAGCAGGTTCARGTTTGGTCAGGCCCAGTTACTGAAGCCTAACAGGGTGTGAACAGGAAGGTTAACTTTCATCTACCTTTAAATTTCTCAGAACTGTCGGTGGATGTGGTTTGTTTCGGGGTGGGTGTGCWTGTAGTACTCACATCACCAAACAATACATTTGGTTTCACAATGGTGCTGTGGGTTATGCCTCTCATGTGGCAACTACAACAACAACAAGCAAGTTTCCTGAAGACATTTGGTTATTTTTACTTTTTTAATAAAATGATTTTTAAAACGAGTTAATTAAAACAGAAATCTAACAGAAAATATTACCGAGTTTATGTGTGACGTCATCAAAACACAGAACCTCCAGAGTGAGCAGCACAGATGACTCAGCTTTTACAAAAGACGTGTTAAGAAACACGAGTCCCTAAAGCAGGTTAGTGAATCAAACTCAGTTATTAGAAAATTTAAATACAGTCAGATAAACAGGAAATGCTGTATGTATTTGCATCGTACGTGTGTTAAAGATTAAATCATAAACTCTTGGATTCACGTTAGCCATCAAGCTGACATATCCTGTTTTTGTTTGTGCATTTCCACAGCTTGATGTTCAAATACAGCCTTTTATACACACGTATTCAGTTTTTTTCTCTTCACACATTGCCTTCAGTGCTTGGTAAACCTAAAGGCTCTGTCACACTATAACGTTTTAAACAACTTATGCCAACTTATGAAAGGTTTGTCCAATACTAAAGATGTCTAAGCTGAGCATGGAATTTTTAAAAAATCTACTGGAAGCCTCTTTTGGACCTATATATACTGTAATGCTAACAATTAGATCAAATGCATAGCTGTTACCAGTAAAATAGTCATGACAAACTTTTCCTAAGTTGGCATAAGTTGTCTAAAATGTTATAGGGCCTTTAACACTCCTAACTTGTGGAGATACTCCTAAATGTGAAAGTAAAATATGTAAAAGAGACTAACTTGTTAGTGTCAGTGTATTTGGATCGGTGGTGTGGACGTCACAGGGATAAAGGATTAGTTTTGGGACCACAGTTATTCAGCTTGTACATCRATGACCTTTTTCTGTTGTGTGACCACCGTATGTAGACGACACCGTCATATAAAAGACTGAGGCTGCAAGGAGCAGAGGTCACAAAGACCAAGAGAGGATGTGTGGGTGAGGTTAGAGGGAATGAAGGCAGTTGGAAAGAGGGCAGAGGACAAAATAAGCTATGAAGACTTTTCTGTTTTCTGTTTTTTCCCCAAGTTGAACTTCTTAAACAACCACTGCTGTCCTGATTTTTAACTGKCCTTATTATATGAATGTTTTAAAGTAGTTGTGCAGATGAGGTGGTAAAGTCTGTGATGAGCTTTGGTAAGTGTGACTGGATTTAGAGAGTAACTGGTTCCAACTGCTTTTATTTTTAATCACRTTGATGTTTTCTAGTATTTTGTATGGACTTTGTGTTTTCTGCCAAGGATAATAGATGGAAAATAGCCAGTGGTTAAATCTGACACATTGTATTTTTTATTTCATAAGACTAATATTTTGAATGCATGGTCTCTTTTTAAAGAAAATGAAACTGCCATCATGTAACATCTAACACATTTCCAATGTTCTGCTAGCTTTGTAATCATGATGGATASAGTACGTGTCTATTGTAGGGCTGCAGGACACAGTATATCAAAACTTCATCATCGYGATAACAGCCTGTGCAATAGACATAAAAATGCATAAAGTGCAATAAGTGGTTGGCTCAAAAGTTTGCATTTATGGGTTTTGTCACTCAGACGGAAGCTTRGAGTATTTCACCAATCAAAAGGAGCCCTTCATGTATTTGGCCAGTTAGATAGATCTCTTAATATTTTTTTAAAATTCATGTTAGAATGGAAATGTTTTTCTTTTTTTTTTTGCTCTGAACCCAGAGCAAAAAGACATCAACACTACATACTTACATATTTGTTTATTTATCACAAGTCAYATCACCATCGCAATATTAAGGACCGTTATGGCACATTGCAGGTTTTCCTAATATTGTGCAGCCCTAGTCTATTGTTGTAAAAAAAAAAACTACAGTATTCCTGTGTTGGTGCATCAACAATCGATGTTTTGGTGGCTGTTGATTCAGTGTTTCTTTCTTTCTGTCTCGCCAAACTCAGTTGGCACAAGTTAATGAGTTTGTTCAGTCAGGTCACTGCTGACAAATATCACTGTTATATTCAACCCTTTTCTTTCTTTCTTGCTGTTTTTTTTTTTTTTCAGAGCAAAGAGATTGGGATCCAGATGCACGAGGAGCTGGTGAAGGTGACAAATGAACTCTACACTGTGAGTAATAGACTACAGCTCCTGYAGATTGATCTCTCAAACCTCATCTCATCCAAAAAAGCTATTTTTCCTCCCATTGCCATTCTTACACTTTAAGTGGTCTTTCTTTTGCTTTTTGTATCACCGATTTCATTCTCTTTTTTTCTCTTTCTTCTTGTTTGTTATGAAAAGCTCAACTTTTTAACATTTGCTTTGTATCTCATTTCCACAGATTGTTTCATTTATTGGCGTTTGGGRGATTACAGAGAACTGTTCCTTGTAAAAGTGTCCAAAGATGGTGTTCAAATTAATTGCTTTTCGCACTCAGTGTATGACGGGGGATTATTTGATTTGTTTCATACATTATTATTTTTTGCCTTTTAATTCAACYGGGCTGATGATTGGTGGTGATAAAGAGCAGCAAGAGAGTTAAGTACTTGTAAGCGATAAAAATGAACATGTTGGACAGTTTCTGGGCTATACCTCAATGTTGGAAGCCTTTTTCATTTTTTAATCWGTTTAAGATTTAAGGCTAAAGGAAAAATGTTGAAACAAGCGTGGAGTCCGGGAAATATCATCTTCAGACAGTTCAAGGATTTATATGTCAGAACATAAATAAAAAATTAAGATTGTTATTATAACTTCATCAGATAACAAAAGAAAACATTGCAGGCTTAAAAACTACATTATAAATAGCCTGGATTCCTGTAGGAGACCCCACAGATCTGACCGTATGTTRGGGATTAAAACACACAGTTCTGCTGCTGCAGTGATGCTCTCACTTCAGCTCTAACTGAGAGGAGCTTAGTGTCCAAAATGTTGGCCAAACTCCAAGCAACTTCAGCAGTCTCCTGCCCCCGGAGGTGAGACAGAAGAGATGGCAGAGCTGCCTTATATGACTTATTCTTCTGCGCAGGAYGATTAGAGTCAAAATACCAAAGGGCAGCGCTGGCAACCTTCCCTGATGGAGCCATCTGTAGGTTTGGACGTGGCAGCAGACTGTTATCAGCAGCATGTGTTAAACGCAAGTGCATGTACTGAATGTGTTAATGCCTTTAAAACCTGAACATAGTTGCTGTGGTAAACAGGGGCTTTTCTCAGACACTTGGAGTCTGTTTTCTATAATGCACCTTTATGRCTTTATCCATTCTGCTGGGGTTGTATAGGCTCAGTACTGTTTTAGTGCTGACCCCATCAAAGTGGCCCCTTAACTCTTAATTTTAGTAGCAGGGAATTCCTTTTCTACAACTCCAATTCCAAAGAAATGGGACAGATATGATTGAATATTTACTAAAACCCGGTAAAGATTACTTGTTTGAACATTAAATATCTTGTCTTTGTAGTGTATTCAATTGAATGTAGGTTGAAAAGGAGTAGCAAATCATTTTATTCTGTCCCAACTTCATTGAAATTGGGGGGTTGTATGTTACAAACAAAAGCAACAGAATCAGAAAAGAGTTGTCTGAAAGATGTTCTTTGTTTACATTTGTGATCATATATCTCAAAAACTGTTCACTTCAGCACCGTGAATTCACTTTTTACGATATTTTATCAGTGCTATCTTTCCAGAAATAAACTTGGATTTATCAGAAAAAAAATAATGTCACAGAACTTTTACATCAGCAGACAACAGAATAGGCTAAATATTTATTATATAATTATATTGAATGTGACAACTTTGAACGTTTCCATGAAAAATCTTTGTTTGCAGGATCAGAAACCACATACAGTAGCACCTTCCTCAACATGACAAAACAAACAGGGATATCCAAAGCTCACAGGATTAACCCAAAGTCAAAGTTGATGACTTTTCTCTTCATTTATTGCTTCATCTAATTTTGACATTTTTGACTKGTTWYTGGTGAACGTGCTAAAGTCCAGYTGTAATATGAATCTCTTAAAAAAAATCCGGGAACATTATTTTTTGCTCAACTATCTTTATTCTTGCAAAACTTAGAAAATACATAAACCCTTGTGAAAACCCACAAATAAAAATATTGGTGTAGATCACAACAAATAGACCTTGGTTAGTATTGAAAGTGACCAGAAATCGCTAAAATAATAGTTCAACCATKTGATGATAACAGCTCTGTGTAACGTTCTACTATAGCTGGTAGAACAATGTTGCAGTGGGCTGTAACGTGTTGTTGTTTTCAAAGGGGAGATAGAATATTGAGGATGGAGATCATTTTATCTCTCTGGCTCGGCATTAACGCCAACTCTGAAATGAGAAAAAGAGGGAAAGGTCCGTGGAGTCAGTCCCTTCTCGGTGCTGCTTTTATCAACACGACGCTGCTGAATTTTGTTTTCCACGTGTGTTCATTTCCTGCTGCGGATCAATAAACTTTCATCTCATCTCTCCGATCTTCCACCTCGTGTCTGATGTCTGCTCCTCAGCCTCATGTACGATTATTCTTTTGTCAACAACAAAAACACTGACTCTTAAAAGAGTCAGAAGGGTTTTTAAAGGGATCCCTGATTAGTTGTAACATTAGACTTTATTTAATAAACATATATTTTAACTGTAAAATAAAGACTGTAAAAATACTGTAGAATGTTCAGTTTTGATCATTTTTAAACTAAAAGTTAAAAAATATATTACACGGAGTGAGCCATTTTATTTACACACAAAGCATTCTGGGTAAATGATGACGTGGATAGGTCCTTGGTGTGAGTGAGCTAAATCCACCCTGAAGGTTAATCTTGGACAATATCTGAYGATYGRCTCTTTTAAATGAAACCAGAGAGCGTTGACAGAGAGGAGAAGGTAGAAATGACTCAGCCTGTAACTGAAAATATAGATGGAGGACAACAGAGCTGCTTCATGGAAGAAGAACCTCAGCTTAGCCTGTTAGCTTTAGCGTTATGGCGTTATCGTGGATCCATTTAATGAAATTGGGTTGTTTTGTTTGCCTCGTTTACATAATTTGTCTTCACATTTACAGTACATTTTATTCAAAATATGAAGGATATGACTTGGAAAGAATGAAAATTATCAGTTAAAATGAACAATATCAGTACTGTATTACAAGATTTTTATGTTTTTTTTAATGAAACATTAACTAAATAGATGCTTATTGCGGCAGAAACTTCATGTTAAAAAGGTGCATGTTCAATGTATTTGGATGAAGAAAGAGGGGATGTGTCTAAAAAGTCCATCTTTTGTTTTATCCCCTAGGTGATGAAAACATACCACATGTACCACACTGAGAGCATCAGTGCTGAGAGCAAACTGAAAGATGCTGAAAAGCAGGAGGAAAAGCAGTTCAGCCGATCCGGAGATCTCAACGTCAACCTGCTCCGGCATGAAGACCGCCAACCGAGACGCAGCTCTGTCCGAAAAATTGAGAAGATGAAAGAGAAGGTAAGTGGGTGTAAGACAGAAGTGTTTTTGTTTCCCTAGAATTCAGCTCCAGAGTTAGGTTTGGAAATGCCTTTGATGAGCTTTTCGACAAAGCTAAATGTCAACAAGGTACGGGTTTGCTCGGAAAGTGCGGAAAAGGAGAAACTCATAGACAGAGAGCAATAAAATGTCAGACAGTCTCAGGAGGACACTGAGGTCTGCAGCCAGATGCACTCAGAGCAATAAACCCTCTCCATCTTATGCAGATTTCTGCTTTTCTCTGCCAACCATGTCAGGCTCTTAGTCTCTGGAGCATTCTCCACTTCAGACACCACCATGCGTTTTTATATTCTGAGCTTGCTCCAGAATTTCTTCATGCAAATGAAGAAAACCCCTTATTACCTCTTACAGTTGCTGCAGAAAATCAAAAGGCTGCTTTCTTCCTTCACAGGCYGCTAACTTCAGCGGCTCCACCTGCAAATGTAGCTGCACTATTTATAATACAGCATTGCAATAGAGGTTTGGCTTTTTTTTCTTGCTGTCTTATTGCTCATTATTTTGCCAGGAAGTTGGTGTAAATTGGTTCTTTTGCACTGCAGCGTTTTAAAATTAGAAATATATAAAGCCAATCTGTGATGAGACTGAGCTGATTCTGAAGTAGATGAGGCTACTTTTGTACTACCTTATCATTGTCTCCTTTAATTCAATGTAGGGAGTTCAGGTTTTTGCACTGTAAGTACACAACATAACAATGTTAGTTATACTTATAATACATCCTTTTTTCACGAGTGTTATCAGTGACATACAGCTTGGCTACAGTATATGCAAATGGAAGAAAATCTACCCACTTAAAATTTTTGCATGTATTAAACAAAAAAACTGTTTATCATTAAGCTTTAGAGGTGCAAAATGAAAATGTTGCCTTTGGACAAGCTTCTAAACATGTTCAGTAGGCTTGGCTGGTATGATGGTATTGTGCTGTACATCTGTACTGAAATGTGGCGTCAGTATTTGAAAATGATGATGGTACATTAACCCACTGGAGCCTAGTCACATGAACTATAAATCGCTCTAGCCGGAAAGATACACCTTCTGAGACACTGTTTTGGTTTGTGACAAAAGTAGAGACTTCAAATTATACACTAACTTTTAGCTTTAACACGACCATCCTATTTGATGTGTGTTGCATCGGCAGGCAGAAGAAAACAGTAGTCTCATGGAAGAAACAGCTCAATCTGCCATCAGACTCATCCTTCCCTCAAGCCAAAAAAACCTAAATCCCCTGACCTCCTTTCTGACCGAGGCCCAAAGTTATATGACAAAAGCCAAAAAATCTACAAGAAGGAGAAAATAAAAAGACGCAAAAGTTGGATGAAGTTCAGCGKCGATGGAAAGATGGCGAGAGCGTGAGAAAGTAATTCAACACGCCGCAGACCTTTCACGCCACGCTCTGCCTCTTTCTGCCCTGCCCTGATAATACCATATACTGTATTATCTAAAGATAAGCAGTACCGCCCAACCCTACTGTTCAGACATATTAAACTCAGGGGGAACAAGCATTAGAGAACATTCACAAAATGTCAACATACTCCCTTCAATCCATCGTTCGTGAAAGTTTTGTGCTAAAATTGAAGATTTTTAACTAAATGTAAGCCTGACTGTGTCTATTACCACATCAAAGTCAAAAGTTTCCATCTCTAGAGTCTGTCTCTTCAAACTTTCCAACTATTTCCACCTGTACCTGTTTCATGACTCTAAAAACTCCCCCACTGCTGCTCCATTTTACTGCACTGATGTGAGTTTTTTTTCTCCTTCATCTGCTTTTGTCTCTTCTGTTTCTCCACAGAGGCAAGCCAAGTATTCGGAAAATAAGCTGAAATGCACCAAGGCGCGGAATGACTATTTGCTGAACCTGGCAGCAACAAATGCAGTGGTGGCGAAGTATTACATCCATGACGTGTCTGATATGATCGATGTAAGTCTGAGCGAGGAGCATGTGTTTGTTTGTGTCTCTCAGCTGGGACCTCTGATGTTGATTTAACTCCGCAGCTCTGTCACTTTCCTCACCATCTGCTCTCATTCCCTCTCAGCCTGTTCGCTGTTTGTTTTTCGAGCTGCTCCACCGGTGTCGGTAAACCTAGTTGCCACCATCTTTGCAGCATTAATTGCTGCGTAATAAATTTCAACACTGACATGCTTTTTATTAAAAATTAAGTGTTATTGCTTTGTATTTTCCACACAAGCACATTTTATTCCTGATGATTTCAAAAGATTTAAWCAGTGTTGACAAGATGAGTCGTGCTCTGCCTCTTTGTGCTTCTTTTCCTCATTCAGTTATGTTTATAGACGTTGGTTTTAGGAGTTTCTGCACGGACATACAGCTCTTTGTTGCAGCTGCCTACCTCTAGCYATCACTAGCCACATTTACATGGACTTAAGTAATCAGAATAAATGGCCAATCAGAATAAAAATGCACCATGTCAAAGCTCCAACTGGAATATTCTGATCTAATTCAGTTTAATTGGAATGAATTTGTAATCTGAATGAGAGGGGTGGTGGTTCAAATCTACAAGTGTGCTTACTGTAAATATAGTCTAAATACTGCATCTCCTTTAATTTTATTTCATATTTAATCTTAATATAATTCAAAGATAAAGTCAACTGTCTGCACTACAGCTCCTTAAATAGACTCAATTTAAAACCCATCTCCAGTTTAATATATGTTTTTGCACATGCAACTCTGTCTTCAGGAAGAAGACTTGGGTGCATTATTTGTTTTTTCAATCCAAGTTTTCCATAGTGTAGCATCCCTCTACAGTCTCAGTGAATCCAAAAAGGAAATGTTGTCATTTTATGCTTCCAGTTTACTTTATCATCATTATGCATACAGACAAAGGATTTCCTCTCTTCTAATCTTTATTTTTAGCAATTTCTGCCAAGATTAAATGTTTTCCATGACATCGTTTGAAATGTAGGTTTGAGCTTTGATGTGCTGGAGTTTTATTTTCTGCTACATAAAAGAAAGTAGGAAGTTGTGAGAACAAATAAGACTATTTTTTTGATCTAGTGTTTTTCTCATGTGTTGTTTAATATTGACTACTGTTCACTTTGTTTTGTCAGAATATATGAGTCTCTTTAATGGGGAATTATTTTCTTTAGTGCTCTGTGCTGCTGGAGTTGAAGCTGCAGAATTTGTATTTCTGCCGACAGCAAACATATTTCTGATAACATTCAAGTGTCTAAATTGTCCTCGTGTTTGTGCACRCAAAAATACATCAGCCACACTTACATACAGACTGTGGCTAAACTTGTATGGGTATATTTGGAGTGTAGTCATGCTACAAAGGCTCTAGATGTACATAAAGAATACACTTTCTGATTTTCTCCACCTCTTTTTCTTGTCAGACAGATCCTGTGTTTAGACACCTAATGGTCCATGTCTTTTAAATCCTGCAGACATTTCAAYTGTGATCCTTTTGCTGCCTTTTTCCACCACAATAAACACCAGTATTAAGCAGAAAAAGGAACTGACTCTTGTGGTTACACAAATCAGAAAAGAGTTAATCTTCCACTAGAACAGAGGTTAAAAGGGGCAATATTATGCGTTTCTCAGGCATATATTTAAGTTCTATACCTTAATTACCGGTAAGTATCTATGTCACCTTTAGTTGTTATTAAAATGCTGTTTCTTGTGTTTAAATAGAAAATAAACTCTTCTTCTCATCATTTCTAAACACCTTGAAATTTGCCTCTGTCTGTTTAAGAACCTCCTTCTGCTACTGTCCCGCCCATTTCAACACGTGGGGAGGGGGGGGTGTGCACTGTGATACGGAAGCTCAGTGTAGTTTACTTGGCATCTGAAAATACATTTCCTCAAAGGTATTTTGAATTTGAAAAGGGCTGCGCTGAGAAGTAGTATTGGGAGCTCAGCAAACAGTTTCAGTTTCACTTTTAGTGTAACCAGTTGTTTGCTTTGTTGCTGCTGAGAGCCTGCAGGAGTCACGGGCGGGTGGGCGTGGGGAGGTGTGCTCTGTGATGAGGAAGCTCAGCTTGGAGACACAGCCCAGAGGAGGAGATGGTCCCAAAAGGCGGTTCTAGTCCCAACCTGTCGTTTTTGCTTCCCTGCCTGGCTGCCTAAAAACACTGCAGGATTTCTCAAACATGCATGAATAAGTCAAAGTAAGACTCAGGGCATGATTTTGATGAGAGGATAACATTATAACATGATATAAAACTCAGAAAAGTTGATTTTACATGATATTACCCCTTTAAAAAAAGACCTAACCTCAACTTTGCCTTTAAAATAGTCTCAGAGCCTGACATGCCATTATGCCAAGTCCCCTTCACCTCCTTTGTGCCTGCTATGTACCTCCCAACAGATTACAGCTGTTTACAAGTTGAAGGCTTGTTCAAGCTCAGCTTACAGCTGATATCATGGATTTATAAATCTGACTTTTGTGATATGAGCTCCTGATTTGACTGAATGAGTGATGAACATGCTTCTGTAGAACTTGAAGACCTGCTGCAGAGCAGGAAAACGAAAACATGCGATTCAGCAGGTCTTCAGAACCTTCAGAAGATTATTAATCACTCATTCATTCAAACCAGGTGTGTCAAATCAGGGAAACATCTGGGTTGGGAACCTCTGATTTAAATGTTGACAAACACATCAAGAGCTTCTTTGAGCTTGATGAGACATTTTAATATATAATATTGACTTAGTTTTATGTTTTTTTAAGGTTTTCTCTGAAAGCCATTGATTCTTTGCCATTTATTTATAAATAATAAATCAGATAAAATGCTTTAAAGCAATGGTTCTAAACCCTGGTCCTCAAGGACTCCGTTCTCGCATGTTTTATTGTTTCCTTGATTTGACACACCTGGTTTGAATGAAGAGTGATTAACAATCTTCTGAAGACCTGCTGAACAGCAGGGAAACAAGTAAAACGTGAAGGATAGGGGTCCTTGAGGACCAGGGTTGGGAACCACTGATCTAATCAACATGTTTTACTTGTTATATTATTGATCATAGATATGAAACCAAATTGACATAAAAACTTCTAAAGCTAGCCTTTTCTTTTGTGATTATAAAAAAAAAATCAAAAATTGAATCTCAAATCTCTTTGGCTCCTTTTTTGCAGAGGGGCCGGAGAGCTGCATGTGGCCCCAGAGCCACAGGTTGCAGACCCCTTCAGTAGAATGAAATCAATCTTACCTTGATCCCAACTTGTTGTGAAAAATGTATGATTTTTTTTATTGGAGGTTACAAATACACACAAAAGATGAATTTGGGATGGGATTAATGAAACAGAAATGACCTATACCCATACAATCAAAAAACACTTGTTACCAGCACCAAACAGTGCACTCTGTTTGAAGAAGGCTTTGTTGATTTGTTTCTAAGCCAGTCTGTATTTCAGAAAACATTTAAATTTGTTAAAATTTCATCTGATAAAAGCTTGTACACACAGTCAGAAATGTCACCGTGTTTGAAAARTATGACTGTAGAAATAATCTAGTACAATACAGGAAAAATACATATAAGAACAATGTTTTGTTAATTTGTTCATTTTGCCCTGTAGAGTTGACACAGGAAACACATGAAATGTAATAAATATGTAAGAATTCAAATGTAATCAAAGCGCAGCTGTAATGAGAAAGATGAAAACATGAAAATGAGACGCCAACAGGGCTTGGATTTAAGCCTCAATCATCCGGCACTACAAGGTACTAATGCAGACACATCAATGTGTTCCTGCTTTGTTTACTTGTTGAAAACGAGGCTAATTTTCCCCCTTCAGACTTGGGTGAGTCAGATTTTGACTAAGAGGCCAATGAGGCATGTGCACAGAGAAGAGAGCCGTCTTCTGTGGTGTTTAAGAGTTTTAAAGAGGGTTTACTTAGTGATTTACGGCGCTGTCGGCTGCCCCCAGCTCCCTCTAAACTTCCTCAGTACTGTCCTCTACTTAATTAGGTTGCTTCATACAGCTCGGAGTGATAAGACTCTGTAATTATCCCTCGTGTCGTACTGTGTCAAATCCTGTAATTTTATGAGCTCCACCTCATTTTCCCCACTAACATTTAACACAACATAATCAGGCATTTAGTCAATTACAGAGACCCATAGATGTGTTCAGGTGCTCTGAATAATGTACCAGACTAAAAAAAAAAAAAGTTATCTACTTGTACATTTTTATTATTCTTTATTGAACTGATCCTGATTAAATTTAAGTGAAAATCATCAAAACCTCAGTTGTTTAACTTTCACCTTGTTGCAGTGATGAATTAGCCACACCACCATGTGGCTAACAGTGTTTGTGAGCTTGACCTGCACATTCAGAGTTTGATTTTTTCCCCACAATCTTTGAATTCTCTGCAGCTTTAAGCGACTAATCTGCGCTGGCAGTAGAACGCCTGGTGGAGATTTTTACATAGGAAGCTAAATGTTGTTTTTATAATCTGTAGTGTTTAAAATAAAGTCAGAGGAAGCACATGACGTGTAAAAAAGCTACTAAAAGGAAACGTAGTTTCCTGTGGAAGAATGTCTGCTGCAGACTTTATTGCTCAGTAACATTAAGGTGCTACTTTATCGTACCAGCGGCCACTTATGATCAGCTGCCTTTGTGAAACCTGTAATTTGCAAGCTGGGCACAAACATAAAGATTTTGTAGTTTAGTACTTACAATGATCAAGCTGTGATTTTGCGTGCTGTATGGAGTTACGTTGAAATTAATGAATGATACAGATCTAACAGTAAAACAAGAATTTTTGTGAGAAGTTCTGCATTATATTTAAAATTATGAAATTGTGAGATGGTAAAAAATGTTGATGCACTTTTATATTTGGAATTGTGTAAATGATGAAAATGTGAATGAGCTAAGCAAAATAAACTGTGAATCATTTCCTAACCTTGTTTTAGATGTGGAAGGGCCCGGCGTCATTTTGGACATATTAACTCTTTTTTATGTTTCTTTTATAAAAGTTTAATTTTTTTAATAAAAAATTTATTAAAGCAGCACGGCAGCATAGTGGTTAGCATTACTGCCTCACAGCAAGATGGCTCTGGGTTCGATCCCCAGTTCAGATCTGGGGTCTTTCCGTGTGGAGTTTGCATGTTCTCCTCGTGCTTGCGTGGGGTTTCTCCAGGTACTCCGGTTTTCCCCCACAGCACAAAAACATGTACAATAGGTTGACTTCAGGCCCAGGCCGCCCTTGAATACGAGATCTAAGATCTCAATGGGTTTTTTGCCTGGTTAAATAACGGTAAAATAAAAAATAATTGTACCATTAAATTAAATATTTCTGATTGCTATTAATTATTGTTATTAGAAAGAAAGTTTGAATCAAACAAAGCTGTCAGAGAGGTCAGAGCTTTGCAAGCATTTTGTCAGAGAATTCCTGCAGTTCAAGTTTATTTGTCATTATGCATTAAAACAATGTAAAATGCTACACATTCACAATGAAGCGCTCATCCATTACGTATACGGTACAATGTGTTTCACCAATTCCCATTTTTCTGTCTAACGTAAATATCTAATGTAAAGTGTGTTTTTTATTCTGGTTATATATCTTTTTTTCCCTCTCTCTGAAGTGCTGTGACCTGGGCTACCATGCCAGCTTGGCTCGCACCTTTAGGACCTACTTGTCTGCAGAGTACAACCTGGAGACGTCGCGCCACGAGGGACTGGATATCATTGAGAATGCAGTGGACAACCTGGACTCTCGCAGTGACAAGCACAAGATCATGGATATGCATAACCAGGTGTTCTGCCCTCCCATGCGCTTTGAATACCTGCCACACATGGGAGACGAGGTAAGAGCATCTGAACCCTTCGGCTGCTGTAAAGCTTTCTCTCGCTGCAGAAAAGCTGTTTTTATTGTGACTTTTTACATCAAAGATTGATCTTTATTTCTTCTTTCTCCTCAGGTGTGCCAGGTCAGCGCTCAGCAGCCGGTCCAGACTGAGCTCCTGATGCGCTACCACCAACTGCAGTCTCGTTTAGCAACCCTAAAGATAGAGAACGAGGAGGTTAGAATTCATGATTTATGTCTGCTCCCACTTTTTAAAAAAGCCCTCACACTTTAAAAGGACAAAATACCAAAGTGAAAGGACACATCACCATCTGCTCACGTTGCAGTTGCCCTCTGCAGGAGCTGAGAATGCTGTGAGTGCAGACTGTCACAGCGCTGTTTTATAGAAAATTGTCTGTTTTGTCAGGAAGGCGAGGCTTTGTTATAAATAGACGGCACAAAGATGTGAATAGAGGAGGTAATGGCTCTGCCTCTGTCTCTGTATTGTGTTCTGAATTATGGAGCAGCCATGCCATTACAGGGGATGACATTTATTAATCCAAAAAACCCTTCATCAGTAACATCAAAAATATGTTCTGTCTTTGCCAGAAATTCTGTTTTCTTGTAGTCTGTAAGTGTTGCTCTTTACTTACATCATGATTACATTTTGGTTTATTGTTCAAAGATAAGACTGCTTTCTAAAGAACTCAATCTGGCTCACCAGAAATTTGGATAAAACAGAAAAAAGCATGATCATTCGTCACCTTCACTTGCCTCTTTTGACAGGTGAGAAAGACCCTGGATGCCACCATGCAAACCCTACAGGACATGCTGACAGTGGAGGACTTTGACGTGTCGGACGCCTTTCAGCACAGCCGGTCTACGGAATCTATCAAGTCTGTGGCTTCGGAGTCATACATGAACAAGCTCAATGTTGCCAAGAGGAGGGCCAACCAACAAGAGACAGAAACGTTTTACTTCTCGGTACGTCAACCAGGCGGTGCCCACCCTTATCCAAATCAAAAGACAGAGTAGACAAAAATAGAATACAGAAAACTGAGGAAGACAGAATAAATGATAAACTGAACTTTTTTTTTTTTGCCAAGAAGGAAGGATCGTTTTTAGCATAATCTGGTGCGACGTACATGAATTACTGCGTTCATGAAATTATTGTCTGTGAGTTTGAGCCATTATATTTAGAATTATTTCACAGGACGTCTTCCCCTCATTTAACTCTGTTAATCTGGAGTCTTTTTGCAGTATTATTACTCAAAATTAAATCAGAAATCCAACACAACCTGTGGGGAGAGAGAAAAAAAGACCACAACTTGTGCACAAATAACTGAATAAATATAAAATGTCTATTTTTCACTGACAAAGTGCTGCAAATTTAAACATTCGTGCAGATATGACTTCAGGAAATGAATATCCCATGTCCCACTAATATTTATGCTCAAGAGCCGCTACTTCCATCAACCTCAAAATATGTGTTGGTTAAGACCCTGCACTTACTGCCCTTAAAACTATAGCTCAATATCCCTAAATTTGACTGATTTAGAGCCATTTTTGTGATTACTATGATTGATGAGGCAAACATTTACATCATAACCCACCAGGAATAAAGGTGAGGTGTAAAAACACTTTCATGCTCAGTTTGTGTTTAACTGGACTCGTATGTCCTTGAATATTAAAACTCCTTCTTGTCTTTGCCTCTCCATTTAGAAATTCAAGGAGTACCTGAATGGCAGTAACCTCATCATCAAACTGCAGGCAAAGCATGACCTATTGAAGCAGACGCTGGGTGAAGGTAAAGGGCCTTTTTTTCTTTCGGTGTGTTTCGGATGTTTTTTTTTATTATATGCACAAGTTAGTTTATTGTTCTGTGATGATAAATCACAAAGTCCAGCTCTTCAAAAACTGCTGCCTTCAGTTCTGAAGCTGTGTAGGTCTTATCACAAAATGAGGTATTAAGTCTACAAAGACATGAGACGTTTTTAAAAAGCAGACAGGGAAAAAGAGAAAATAGTGATTTTCAAAAGAATGCTATCGCTCTGAAAAGAGACTGTTTTTTCTTTGAGGTGTTCATTTTCTTTTGTGCTTATCTTTACTGGTTAGCGTGTTATCTGGTCAGCGCTTTTATTGGAGGGTTTCCATTTACAGAATTGTAGGAAAAGAAGGATTTCCTTGGGTTTTTACCTTTTCCCCGAGGGTGTCCTTGTCACATCAGCTGCGATGAACTGTTTACGCCCAATCAATCAGCTGGACCAATCCAGGGTCCGTTTCTGCAGCTGCTCCCGAGTCAGGGGGCTCACCTCATATGAGAAAACCTCACGTCGCGCCAGCTGAGGCTACATGGATCTCTCACATGATCCCTTTATTTACACGTCAAATCTAAGATTCATTATAACGTCATCTCAGGGCCTTTATCTCACCCTGGTGATTTCATCTGAGGCGAGGAAACAGTCAGCTGCATGCTGTCATCAAAATCTACTGCGGTCAAACGTCCGCGTCGGAGCGGAGCATATGGTGCCTTCAGGTACCACCCGTGTTTAATTATTCAGATGATCAATCACGGTTGAGTCGTGCTCATTAGCTGGCCGCCGTACGCTCAAATGTGGCRTGTTTGTGCATGTGCGTGGGCGGCGTCAGCGTGACAGAAGGAATGAGATGAGAGCGGTGAGGCCCACATGGCGTTTACATCTTGCTGAGATTTTTTTAATAAAAACACAATCTCAGTGTTCGGCATCAGAAAGGACGATGCAGATACAGTATATCCTTCAGAAGATTTACTGTTTCATTCAAAAAAATCACCTTAAGGAAAAATTACAGTTGACTTTCTTATCCTTTTGTTTAAAGAGATCCCCCATTAGTTGTAACATTAGATTTTATTTGATAAATATATATTTTAACTGTAAAATAAAGGCTGTAAAAATACTGTAGGATGTTTAGTTTTGTACGTTTATAAAAATATATTTTAACACGGTTGGAGCCATTTTATTTACATGCAAAGCAATCTGGGTAAATGATGATGTGGGTAGGTCCTCGGTGTGAGCGAGCTATATCCACCCTGAAGGTTAATCTTGGACAGTTCAGTATCTGATGATTGCCTTTTTCAAATGAAACCAGAGAGCGTTGACAGAGAGAAGGTAGAAATGGCTCAGCCTGTAACCGAAAATATGAATGGAGGACAACAGAGCTGCTTCATGGAAGAAGAACCCCAGCTTAGCTTGTTATGGTGCGTTCACACCGAACGCGATTCCAGCTACAAAATCGCAGCCAACGCTGAAGTTTGAAGCTTGTGCACTTTGAGGTCAGACGCAGGTCAGCTCTTGAAGCGCTGCACGGCAGAGCCTCCCCGCCCCTCCCTCCTCTGTCGGGCTCTGTTTAATGTCGGACGAGGAAGTGGCTTTGCTTTATTTACAGAGAGAAAGAGCGTGTCACGTTCATCAGATAATTAATTCATAATTAATTCACCAGATAATTCAGAGTAGAGGCTCACAGCTCGCTTTCAGGACTATTTTTCCAGTCTGATGAGTCGCTGTCACGCATTGCTGCAGATCAGGACACTGCAGGCACTCATTTCAGCTAAAGAGCTCCTCTCCGTCTGTTTCAGGTTAGTGGACATCATTCAGTAAACTGTCCCGTCGGGAAATATGTC
>NW_013952457.1:278902-286123 GCF_001266775.1 Austrofundulus limnaeus
GCTCGGACATGACTCGTCATGAGTCCAAACTGTTTCCGGGGAGATGAACCAAGCAGCTCAAACCCGACAGCAGCCGGTAAGTTAGCGAACTGACACGTATGAGTCTGAAAGCGTTCCAGTGACGTTGTGTCTGTGTGTGTGTGTGTGTGTTTTCCCTCAGGGGAGAGAGCCGAGTGCGGAACGACAAGGTAAGACGCTGTTTTAAAAGTGAGCTGTTTCTAATCCTTGCTTTACTGTCACCAACATCTGCTTATTCCATTCATCTCTGGAATCTACTATAAAATTCCGCTGTAGTAGAAAAAGGTAAAWTTATACCAGAGTTTATTTAAAACAAAAACAAATAGGTAATATGTAAAACAGACACAAGACGTTTAAATAAATATCACACTTAAAGAATGTGTTCTTGTAAAGGTATAAAAGTGGAAGTGCAAACTGTAAATGTTGTCTTTGTGTCCTATAATTTAAKTATTTCTCTGACTTTTTTTAAAGGAGTGATGTATTTTATAGTTGAAAACGTCCTTTTCTGCAGGATTCACATGTTGCACAGTTGATTTTCTGAATGTTGTAACAAATCAGCTAGGCCTGACGCTATAAGCAATAAATCAATTAGTCGCAACATCGCAAACGTGGCCGATAAATTTCATTTGCCTGATTATTTGTTTTCTACTCCTTAGTGTACGGAGGAGCGGACTCATAGTCTCGTAACCTCTGTAGCACGAGAGCCCCATGAACAGGCATTTAGCTAGAGGAGGCTCAGGACACCATTAGGGCACTGCGTCAAACCTTTGTTTCGCTGAGAGTTCGTTTTTTTTACACTAAATTTTGTTAAAACTTTGTAAGTGGCATGCAGGTGAGCGCAATTATTTTTATGAAGCCAGCGGATGATAAATAAATAAATTGTGCTGGCTTGGATAGAGAAGGTGTGTAGTGATGTTACAGCTTCAGTAGATGTTGTTGTGTGTTGTTTGCGCAAACTCCGCTCCCAGTCTGTCCATGACTTTACGTAAATTTTGTAAACTTCTGTAAATTTAGTAAGCATTGTGAGGGTGACCACAGTTATTTATGAAGCCAGAGGAAGACCCGAAYAGAATAAATAGACTGGGATAGAGGAGGTGGGGAAGCGATTTTACAGCTTCAGCAACTTTAGTGAATGTTTTCACAAACTCAGATCCAGGTCAGTTCATAACTACTTTCTACAAACGGATATTTCATAAACTTGCGTAAGCTGAGGGGTGTATCATTAAATTAGTTTAAAATGGTCTCCGAACAGTATTATCGTTCATAGCAAGAATTTCTCAGGCAATTTATCGTTCAGCAAAATGTGTTTTTCCTACAGAATACAAATCCAAATTACATAGTTATGAATGTGATTTCAAGTTTCACTCATCCCATCTCATCTGTAGCATTCAAAGAAATAAATTTAGTCAAACTTRTTTTGGTATTTTTCCTACTCCATTGTTGATGATGTCTTTCTGCTTGATTTTATTCCCGTCTGGTTCAATAGTTTCACAGACTGGTGTTTTTGTTCCCCTTGTCCGTCACTGCCAGGCCACCCACCCTACCCCCCAAGCCACAGAAAATGCGGAAACCTAGGCCACGCTCCATGTATAACCATAAGCTGTTTAACGGCAACATGGAGACCTTCATCGAGGTACCTCCTGGTGGTGATGTTTGTTTGACTGAGCAGCCCATGTGGAGCTGCAGGGAAGGCAGTTAAAGCCTTTTTCGCTCATTCTCTTCCTCTTCCTCACTTTGGTTTTTTCGCTTTTCCCTGTTCCATCTGCTCCTGATTATGAAATAACACCTTAGTTTAACCTCTGATCCTCCCTCTTACCGTGGTTCTGTTGCTGTAGACAGACAGAGTGGCTGTAAGCTGTTGTTTCATCTGTTGGGCTTTTTCTAAAAAAAGTGTCTGAATCCAGTCACATTCTAGATGACATAGATGCAGGAGACAGCAGGAGCTCTACTCTGTCTCTTGCTGTACCYGATCCTAACTGCACTCCGTGGCCTTCCTGTTGTCGTTCCCTGAGTTTAACCATCTTTAACCTCCAGAGGGATCGTTCGTTGTTTGAGCTTTGATCAAACTTTGTTTTTCTGTCCTTCGCTTCTCTGTGCTTTGCTGCTTTCTGTCCCAGAGGAAGAAGGAATGCCCGTAGCCGTATTCAGGTATCACTTATGTTAACAAATGTTGCAAAGGCTACAAATAAGCCCCCCAAAACTAATATTTTACTAACAACATTTAGCTCTTTTTCTACAGCTGTACTGAAACTTGCAAAACTTGCAAACTATCTTCTTCTGTTCATGCTTTAGTTGTTTTTGAAGTGATGTTTTGTTACATTATTATTATAATTAATTACTATTATATTACTTGAATTACTGCTTTAATGCTGCATATTAATATTGCAATCATATATTGTAAAAGCAACATACAACATTAAATTATACTTTTTAAATATGCAGTGTTTTATTTTTAATCCATGTACTTCAATTTAAAATGTGATTTCTTCTCGTAGGATTCAGGTCAACCGATACCTCTTGTTGTTGAAAGTTGCATCAGATACATCAACCTGTATGGTGAGTTTCACATCACCATAGTGTTTTGACTGATACTGTTGTCCAGAATATGACCCTCACGTTTCTGTCTCAGAAGTGCTTAGCTGGTCGTCACGTAGTTGACAAACTGAGTGCTGAGACTGCAGCTGGTCCCTCTGTCCAGTCCGCCTCCCTCCACACTGCAAAAACAAGCAGCTGAAAATTAAGCAATAAAARTAGTGTTACAGTTTGAACACATTATTTAGGTAAATTATAGCCAATGTTTGAGTTAAAATTACCTTAATTGAACTTAAATCACATTTAAGTRGGTTAAATTTCAACCAGTTTTATATGTTAAACATGTAGGTAAGCTTAAACTAATTTATTACATGTCTTTACTCAGATAAATCTATTTTGTAGTTTTGTAACCTCTTAATAACATTTCTAAATAGTTTTTTTTATTTTAATAAATGGAGTAAATTTAACTAGTTTGCTTCATCATCTAATTAAACTTTAAAGGAGACATATYATGTTTTTAAATTCTTATTTTTCACATTTAAATCATTCAGTTGGTGTCTGTATAAAGTGGAACTGTGATGCTTTGGTTTGAATTCCTCCTTATTGTAACTCCACAAGCCCCTCTTTCACCTCTGTTTTGAGGGGTGTCTCAGATCAACTCGTTTTGAGGCTGTCTCTTTAAATCCAAACAAGGCGCCTCACACCCTGCCCCCGTCCAGCTTCCACAGTGGCAAAGGAAATTTTGTAACTGATTAACTGAATTTTAGATACAGTTTTATATTTTATTTTCTGTGATTGGTTGCAGTTTTTTACTTTAAACTGTAAGAGAGCCAACATGTTTGTTTAGATTTCCAGTATTTCAGTGCTGATGTGAGAGGTACCGCCCCCTGGGGTGTTACCAGGGTATTCTATAAATATTATGGTTAGCTAAGGACACATATCACTCAGAGCAGGTTCTGACACAGGCTCTGACAAAGAAATGGACTTTTTACATGTGAAAATAAACCTTTTCCTGGAACTGGATTGGGAATTCTGTGCATTATTCGGGCTTCCAGTTTTAAAACATTTTCTAACGACAGTTTATTCCTGTTTGATAGATAGGTTTACRACTAAATAGCAGCGCAGAAAYGTTTTATTTACATGTTGMTTAAAAAARTGTCGTCTTTGCATCACCAGGGGAGACTAAATTCAAATTTTCATRAAAATGTATTTARTGRCTAAAAAAATGGCTCTAGCATGACATGTCCCCTTTAAACAAAAGAGTCAATGTGACAATTAGAGTCAAATGTTGCAGAGCAGAACTAATATCTTCAGTCAGTCTTTAATCAATATTAGGAGCCTGAAGTTGCTACTGAAAATWGTTTGTTCAGTTCAAATTGGACTACTTTTAATCATTTTCAGTGTCCAACATTTCTTTTTACAGCCCATAACCTCTTTTCAATTCCTCCCTGTTTGCCTTCAAATCTGTCCTCAGCTCAAACTGTTTCAGCCTGAAGGCCTCAGCTCTGGATCTGGACCTAATGAAGCTACAGAAAACTGAT
The DNA here is from genome assembly GCF_001266775.1 of Austrofundulus limnaeus. Taxonomy (NCBI): domain Eukaryota; kingdom Metazoa; phylum Chordata; class Actinopteri; order Cyprinodontiformes; family Rivulidae; genus Austrofundulus; species Austrofundulus limnaeus. Next base: position 282,994 of record NW_013952457.1, read on the forward strand.
TAGATCCCTCTAACTAAAACCATATGCTGCGGGCTCGCTGAGGGGCCCCGCTCCTGGAAAAAATCACGCATCTCTCTTTATGACTAGATTACATTTCCTGCTCTGTGTTATGTGTTTCCAACGGTCTGTCGTGAAGCTGGTAAAGCGGTTTTGGAGGTCACAGCAGCTCGTGTGGCTCCGAATCCGTCAAAGTCTGGTTTGAATCTCTCCTAGGGTTGCAGCAGCAGGGAATATTTCGTGTGCCGGGATCACAGGTGGAGGTCAAYGATATCAAAAACTCATTTGAGAGAGGTGAGTCTGAACAGTGTGTGTTCTCTTTTAATGTCCCAGACTAATAAAGTCAACTAAAAATGAGGATTCACTCTGAGAGCTCTGAAATCGTTTTCTCCATTAGGTGAAGATCCTTTGATTGATGACCAGAATGAACATGATATTAACTCAGTAGCGGGAGTGCTGAAGCTTTACTTCAGAGGACTGGAAAACCCTCTTTTCCCAAAGGAGTGTTTCTTGGACTTCATCTCTACCATCAGTGAGTAAAAATAAATAACACTCCAAACAGCTGTGAGAGAACTAGATAGAAAAAAAAACACTTTACACATTTTTYTTTCTTTGGGGAACTCAGCTTTACGGAGAAGAGAAAGGTCACACAGTTCAACACATGGAAGTAATATAAACACCAGCACTTCAGGTCTGATGTCTATCAGACATGTGTGGGCCGCATCAGTCTGCCGTGAGCAGCAAGTTCACCAAAAAATAAGTTTCCTGCTTCWAATTGGATGAGCACTTGGCTTTAGTGGAAAAAGGACACGTCAGAGTCAAATTTCACTTTCCAGGATGTTTACAACCCTTTGCTTTGGTGCTCTCGTTTTGGTGTTTGTGCTTTATGTCTTTAAACGTGTGTTTCAGAGCTGGAATCGGGGCCTGAGAGGGCGCATCACATCCAGCAGATCGTCGTGACTCTTCCTCGGACCGTCATCATCGTCATGAGATACCTTTTTGCTTTTCTCAATCAGTAAGTTACACGAAAACACCTTGAGCAACGAATCACTTGACTGTTTTTCTGCAAAAAACAGAGCAAAGATGAATTCATTCTTTGCACAGGTACTATCCAGAATATGTCCTTGTATCTTGAATGCACTTAGATATTGTTCTCTTTTGTATACCATACACACAGAGACTAGAGATGCAGGTAAAACAACTGGRTATATAACACTACATTTGTTTTAACAGTTCCTTACAGTGCTGGAAACTCATAAGCCTGTGCAGTATTATACCTGTTTTTTTTGTATTTGATGTTATTAATGACCCTTTTAACTTGGTTTGCCTATAGAACAAAGACGTTAACTTTGTTTCTTTTTTCTCTGCTGGAGCCACTCCAGCTGCAGTGTTTCTTCTCAAACCCAGCTTGTTAATAAAACTCTAAGATTTATTATGGTTTCCTTTTGAAAGAYTTGGTTCCAAAACCTTTTGATGGTGGCGCTTGCGGGATACGTTTTAAAGAACACTTCCAACTTAGATGCAGAGCGTTGCATCTAGGCCATGTGTAAAATCTAAATCTATTTGAAAGTAGATCTCTTTGCAACATGTCTGTTGCGTTGGTTGCGTTACAAAACCATCAGGTCATGACAATGATGTTTTCTAAAGCTGCTATAATCAATAGTTGCATTTTGTGTGAATTTTCAGTTAAGTCTTGTTATATTGTTGGAGTTAGGTWGAGAGAAACATTATGTCTGATGACTTAGCTGCAGTTAAACGAGCTGACTTCTTCTGTCAGTAAGTAAAGRTAATAGATATTTATTTATAGAGTACTTATAAAGCTTAATTCAAATCTGCAGTTTCACAGCAAAGAATTCAGTTTGCAGTGRAACAGTTTACGTTCTTAGAGTACCTGCAAATCATGAAAAAACGTGAATAGTGTACGCGGTCCAGAAAAGGCTTACAGCGTGTTTGGGGTGGCGTCATAATGTAATGAGAACCAAACAAAAACATGAGAGCTCAACAGTTAGCAGCTACACGCCACGCAGTACTAGATGATAGGAATGTTGCGGYCCAGGAGGAGCGTGGGCACAAGGCATGAGTCATGTACTGTACTGTATTGTTGTTGTTTTTTAAAAAACTGTATTTACGTTAATATTTATGTTACAAAATGAGTCGATTGTATTGTAATTATTTAGAAAACTCACAAACTTGGAGTTAGGTTCCATGAAAATCTGTGAAAGCCTGAGTCTGCAATCTTTATGGTCRTTCACTGTAACACATTTATATTATCTGAAGTCTTTCTAAGAGTTTCGTTGTGAAATCATTTGCCTGATAAAACCTGCATCTCTCCCTGTCCCCTCAGTCTGTCCCAGTACAGCGATGAGAACATGATGGATCCGTACAATTTAGCCATCTGCTTCGGCCCGACTCTGATGCCCATCCCGGACGACCAGGACCCCGTGGCGTGCCAGGCGCAYGTTAACGAAGTCATTAAGACCATCATTACCCACCATGAGGTCATTTTTCCTAATCAACGAGAGCTGGACGGGCCGGTGTACGAGAAGTGCATGACCGGCGGGGAGGAGTACTGGTGGGTTGAACGGCGGGTGCAARTTACCATCAATATGCATGAAGTCCATCTCAGATGTGCTTGTTTTGAATAAAAAATATACAATTAACAGTGTTTTCACTTTGCATTTGCACCTTCAGCGACAGCCCTCACAGTGAGCCTGGAACCATCGATGAAGCTGATAATGGAACAGAGCCACACACCAGTGATGAAGGTTAGTGCAACGATCAGTGTTCAGCTGGGTTGTCTGAGCCTCTTTCATTGCTGTGGGCTGTTGTTGTTAGTTCACTTGGTCTTTTTTTGTAGGCTTTTTGAAYTTTATTGCCAAATATTACAACACTGACTTCACATAAAAAAACATATGATGTTGCTTTACAAGTCTATGTGGCCTTAAGAGCAGCCTGACCTGTTTTATTAAGCTCTCCTCTCTGGTAAAGTTTGAGCTGCAGCAGCTTCTGGTGGCAGAGGCTTATGTGATGTCTGAAGCTGAAGGCAACTTGAGTAAACAGTGCTGGCATGCAGCGCAGCCTCTTTGATCTGTGTGTGTGTGTGTGTGTGTGTGTGTGTGTGTGTGTGTGTGTG
>NW_013952457.1:287593-293933 GCF_001266775.1 Austrofundulus limnaeus
GTGTGTGTGGGTGTGGGTGTGTGTGTGTGTGTGTGTGTGTGTGTGTGTGTGTGTGTGTGTGTGTGTGTTGTTTGTCTGACCATGTGATGGACTGGCAAGACTTTGCCTCTCACCTACTAACTGCTGGAGACAACCCTGAAGAGGAACAAGCAGGAACATGGATGGATGGATGGAAATCTTAAAAAAATGTAACAGTGAACAAACAAGATGTTCTAGTCATAACAAGTGTAATGTTGAATATATTTATGTCCCAAGAAGTTATAAAATACAGTTAAAAAGTKTGAGTAGATTGCAAAAATGTGGTTTGTGACCCAAACATGCACCAGATCAGATTTCCATTCAAGTACTTCAAATAATTTATTGAATATTGTTTAAATGTAAACACTCTGCTTTTCTCCATTTCACCATCCCTGAATAGAAAATTTTGATGAAACAATATTTTTAAATTCTTTATGACACAAGATGCAGAGAAGGCAAAAATAAATTATTAAACAAAACTATTATTTTACATGTATCACAAGGGATAATAAGCATTATTATTAATAAGCTATACTGACTTGTTGTTATCTGAGAAATTGACAAGAAACAAAAGGTTTTGAATGTATTCAGGGTAGCRGTGTAGGTGAAAAGAATGATAAATCTGCAGTTCATTCAGTGACCACATGATGGAGAAACTGCAGCAGAAATGTCAGCTTTACATTTTTAATGAGCTCCATTGTTCTAGAAATAACCCTTTAAAAGATTGACAACAAGAAAAGTAATGATGACTTCAGGAGTTTTGCAGTAAAGTTGGCATAAATGAGTTCACTGTGTCTCCATTTAAAATGTTATGTCCATTAAAAAGACAGCTCTGCAGCAGCAGCAGCAGCAGCACTGACAGAACATAAACAAAATTCAATTTGTTCCACCTGAGAAGCCACAAAAACATGTTGGACAAGCAATGTGTAGGCTTTACATTGGACTGAAAGGTATTTCACTAAAAAAAAATAAAATAACAAACATGAATTAGACAAACAACAAGATGCTGTAATTAGATTAATATCAACACATCAGTTTAAAAGAGAACCATCCAGAGCTACAGATAAAAGGAAATGGCCTTTACAGCTGGTTCTGCTTCAAAATATGACATTTAACAGAATATTTTAAAGCAGAACCAGCTGTAAATATACAGAAAGCATTCCCTGATATTATTTTACAATTTTAATGGAGCTATTTTTACCTCAAGTTACATTTTGTCCCTGAGATAAACGTATGATTTGAATCAGAATTTGCACTGAAATCCTTTGGCTCCAACGTCAGCAGGGTTTTAGAGACAATCAGAGRAATACGTTGAGTCTTTGTGGATGAGAAAGCTTCAGAGCAGATCAAGAAAACCTTTCATAAAAATATATGAAAAAAAAAGAAGAGATCTTTACGTTTGATATTTTCTCAGCCTCACCGTGGCAGATGAAGCTCAGAAGCAAAGGAAACTCCCGCAGGTGGTTAATGTTTTATGTTGCAGAAGAATCAATATATTTATTCAGTTTCCTTTCTTATTCTTTGAGTTTTACACAAAAACTATAATGTTTTACCAGTCCAAACCAGGTAGGTTTGGGACTTGGTTCCAAGAGGATAAATGGAAATGAATCAATCAATAGTCTTTTAAGGTAACAGTCGATGGTGAAACCTTTATTTTCAGTGACATTTCCAAAGATGCTGGCATCTTTGAAGTGTACGTGCTGCATGCATAATAAATTCACCTAGAGGACACGGATATGCTTATAGACCCACATGCCAGATACGATGCTCTAATTATGTGCAAAAATATTTTTACTTCAGAGTTTTTAACACAAAAGTTGACTCAACTCTTCGAATAAATTTGTTGTTTGTCCACCTTATGTTGTATTTTCCATRGTTCAATTCTATACCACAATTAAGTAACTATGTTACCTTCAGTTGCTATRAAAAAGCATCAACAATAAATTTGACTWTGCATYGTAGTCAATTTAAACATATTGAAATTGGCCTCTGTCTCGTTAAGAACCTCAAACCATTTCTGACACTCCCACTTCARCAYGTCTTCACAACAATGCTGTGGGGGAAGGGGGCTCTGTGGGGAAGGAGCTCGACTGGAGAGTGAGCTCCAYGCAGCCRGGAAGAAGCTTTGGGTAAATARGCYGTGCTTTGTATCAGCAAGCACGGGAGATACAAACATTTCTCACACAAGCATGAATGAGTCAAAACAACCCTGGTTGTAATTTTGATGAAGGAATGAYGTTTTAACAWGACATAAAAGCTCAAAAAAGTTGATTTTGTATGATTACCTTCTCCCTTATTAATAAGAATATTACTGAGGGGCAAGCCATTAGAAACTAAAAGCCAAGCGTTCCTTGAAATAATGCATAATGCTTACTGTGTTCTGCGAGGGAGTCTATGCCTCMTGTGGGGGAGTTTAAGGATTTGGGTGTCTTGTTCATAAGTAGGATGAAGCAGGAGATGGACTGAAGGATTGGGGCCTTAAGGTGTAGTTTTGACCCAACTACAGATATGTGACAAAAGATGGACCCATGGAGAAATGTGTTTTGGACAGGCTGCCTTCAGGCTCAGGCCTCCGCTGCAAAACAGATCTATGATCACTAATGGATTTTTCTGGTTAATTAAAGGTTAATAAATCAAAACAGCACTTCTACATGTCAGGCGTAAAATAGTACAACTGGTTTGAGAAGTGGCAAATAACCTATTAGACAAAAACATGTTTCCCAGAGACGTCAGGAGGAGTTTCAGACTGTTCAGCGGAGAAAATAATGTCTTTTGGAGAGTGCTTTTCAGCTCTCCAACCAGCCAGTTCTGTAATATACCTGAAAATTCAGTGCATACTTGAGGAAGGTGGAAAATCTCAAAATGCAAAACAACTCTCTCAGAGTTTATCACTAACAAAGCTGCTGACAAGTTCCCATAGCCCAGTAGTTTATTAGAAAYTGTTCTGCATGTCCTCAGTGGCTGACGGGTGGCTTTCATCACGGCTCACGGTGACGCAGCCACACTGAAGCTCTCGAGCACTGCCATTAATTGCTCTACATTAGTTCCACTTTTTCCATGAAGAGACACAGATAATCCTGAGCAACCATGCAGTTCTTGTTTTTTGTTGTTTTCACTGTCTGGTGTATTTTTCTGAGCAGGGGATAGATCCAGGTGTGTAGCAGCTTGTTCACGTAGTTACAGTGTTTGGGCTGCACAAAGGCACCAGAGGAATCCTCCCAGACTGATACAAACAGCTATATTTAGTTAGGAAAAGTATTACAGTCAAGCAGACTCAGAAATCCCTTTTATATTTTTAGTGGCATAATTTTTTAATTTTCAGTTTTTCTTTTTTTTATCTTTTTAAAATTTGATATTTTGTTATGTAACCACATTGAAACAATTATAAAATAAATTTGAGAGAAAAATGCATGTTCTGTTGAGAATAATAACTTCTGTTATAAATTGTTTCATCAAGTCAAGTGTTCCAGATTTAGTCCAACAGCTAGGATCACCTCATGTCTTGTTAATGTGGGCTTTGACACAAAGCAAGGCCACCTGTTACCTTGTATGAGAAACTTTTAAACAAAGCTTTTGTATGATCTGTTAGCAGATAGAGAATGTGTTGAGGATAACTCTCAGCTACTCAAATCTGTAAAACTGGCTGACTTAGAGTCAGCAGCCATCTGTGTTAGGCTGACTTTGCATGTCCATGACTTTCTGAGAGAATCCTTCAATTAATTCGAAATTTCCCTAACAGACAGGCAATCAAACATGGAGACAAACACAAGCACGATTGCCCACCTTTCACGGCAGCAAGCTAGAACAACTTAATGAAAACCTGTAATGAACACCAKAAGTCATAAACATTAAGTGCATAAAAAAGGAATTGGTAAATAGTTGCAGCAGATCTGGAAGCTCAGAAGGTGTTTTCCTGCCACAGAAACACATTTCCTTATGGTGAAAAAAACCCCGTCCTTTATTTAGATAAAAGCACAAAGACAGTGTTCTGTCAGAAGGATGTGTAAGAGAGCTACAAGGTCACAGCTTCACGTCTCATYTTCATCTTTTTCCTGTAATCCTGCTCAGCTGCAGCCGCTGTTAGGATGCCAGAGAKGTCTGACCTCCTGCGCTGTGCAACGCGGGGCTCCTGGACTCAGAGCTCAGGGTCTCATTAGATGTAGATTCAGATTTAGAGAGCAGATTACAGTCGACACGACAAAGCACAGAGCACTATTATGACATCTTGTCAAGTGAATTCAGATCACGGTGTCGGCCGAAGGAGAAACCTGATGAACTTGTGTTCCAGGGATTGCCTTCCCATGGAGATGCTTTGAATCAACGAGATGCTTAATGTTATTCTCAACATAAAGTCATACGGGGAGAAAAGAAATAACTAAAAATGCTGCAGAGATCCTTCGGTGTGTTTGCTGGACTTCCCTGAGCAGCAGCTGCATGTTTAAACCAGCAACTCTCCATTTCTGCAACAGCAAACTCTTGTGTTTTGAATCATGTGCCACTCAAAAGCAACAAGTCACCAGAAAGTTACGTCAAAATGAACCAGATGTAGTTTTTTAATGTGTTTGTCTGACTGAATCCACATCAAACTGCTGCAACATAAATGCTAAACAAAACTTCCCCACTGATCTCTCTTAAGTGACATTACCCTCCTTTAAAAATGAAACCCTAAAACAACTATATGATAAGAAGGAGGCAACAATGTTTTTGGCTATGTGTTTGCAAAATATCTCATGAACCAATGGACAGATTTTAAGGAAACTTTCACAACTGATTAGCTAGAGTCAATTTAAAATCAAGACGGCCTCCACAGCTAAGTGATGATCATCAACACAAAAATAATTTCTGTAGTTGAAAGTCATTTTTTAACAGATATTCAGATGAGACTCACTCATAACATTTACTGAGCATAACTTCAGGCAATGTTGTATGAAATTGCAATTATTTTTAAGCTTTATCTTTGCCATTTCTCAAGACAGGATGATCTTAGTCTAAAACTTTGGCAAAAAAGGTGGAGGATGATAGATCCTTCACAGAATGTCTTTAATTTTTGGATCTGGAAATATGGAAATGTGACATTTTATCTGAGCTTTTTGGTTTATAGCATTAATAATAAAAAGGTTGGATTTACTGTGTATTCTCTTAAGACTAAACAAATGATTTTAAGACAGAAAACTGTTAAAAAAATGAAAATGAACACAAACACATTTTCTATCCTGCAGAAAAAAAAACACATATCAAATGTTTTAATGCTGAGTTTCTGCTTGTTAAACAAATAAGTTATGTTAAAAAAAAACCTAAACATTTTGTGCATCCAAAACCAAACATCAAATACAGAATTTTAATGATTTGAAAACCTGCGTACAGCACAGCATCATTAAGGTTAAATAACCTGAAGGCAGGTCATTCAGTTTCAAGAAACCTTTAACTTCTGCAAAAATCCAAAGTAAAATAAAATACATTTTTTTGTAGAAAAATCAATAAAAAATAAATAAATTATTTATTTAAAAAATACTGAGGCATTTGAATAATAGTTTCTAAATATACCAGAACCAATCTGCTCTGTGAAACAACAGCAGCATCCAAACAGACGTTTGTTGATCTGCATTATGATAATGTTTTCTCCATGTGCACGAAAAGAAAATCTCTAAAATCAAAACAGAAACTCAATCTCAGGCCCAGTCCAGCAAAAATATCAAAAGACATCTAATAAAGCATCTAAGAGAGGACTGGATCAGGAACAGAACTATGATGATCATTTGGAATTTCAGGACTGAATAAGTTCGAGGGAAAAAAACCCCTAATGGGTTTAATCTGTAACACAGTTCCAGTAAAGCTGAAAGCAGGAGCCGAGTCCCACAGACACTCATGTCATCTTGCCAGTATAAGCATATACTTCTGCTCGGCTGAGCATTCAGTGATTAAACACTCCCACTGTCTAAACCCATCAGAATGTCTCTGGACAGTGAAGGGAAAAAAAGAGACAGATTTTGGTCAAAATGAAAGCACCTGATGGAAACACAAAAAAATGCTTTATGATTGTTGTACACTGTTGATGCTTTGCATATTGTACGCAGTTTGTGGCAACTAAAACACACATTATTATTTTGAAATCACACATTTAAATGAAACTGCGGTATACCACAGACAAACTCATAAAAAACTGTTTCAACAAAAGATGTTATTCAAGAAAATGCCAACTTAATGATGATTACTTTGACAGCATGTAAACAAACATGAGTTTATTTACCTGTCGGACCCATTTTGCACTTTCTTCTTTATGTTTTACCCAATTTACACATATTGCTTTTGTTCACTTAATATT
>NW_013952457.1:294263-300910 GCF_001266775.1 Austrofundulus limnaeus
ACACAGAGCAAATGAATAATTTCATTGCTTGCATTTTAACCCATGCACATTGTTCTCTTTAGACATTCTTTGATTTTTTTTGTCCTGAAAATCACAGTTTCATTGATATTTGAACCATTTTGTACGGAACTCATCTGGTGACATTGTATTAAAAAAATTAATGCGTGGCCACAAATTCATTTTGAGCAGCCGTGTCTCTTTGTGAGAGATAAAAACATTGCTGGAGTCAGATCATAAATGAATACATTGTTGTTTTGTTTAACTGTTCAAAGCTACCCAACACTTATTATTTTTGGYGTATGTTTAATCCAAAGGGTATACCTGGGGTTGGGGGGAAGGTGGGAGAAGTGCTTTATTCTGAAAGTGATGTTTGTACATATTAGGTTGGACATTTACGTGTTTGACTACAGGTTTTTATGTTTTTGTGTTGAACAGGAGAGCTAAAATTCCAAATGTTAAAATAAACTATTGTTTCTTTAAATAAAGATATGGCCTGCCACTGTGCATGCCAAACTATTTTGCTAACAGACAGTCAGAGTTTTACCTGCAAAMTGGACTCTAGCCCTGAATCCCTCCCAATTAGTCACTCAGTGTCAAATATATTAATATATTTTCATATAAAGTTAGTTATTTTAAATAATGTTTTTGTAATGTCTATAAGGACACTCAGTGTTGTATTTAATTATGAGTTATGTGTTTTTCTGGATTACTGTTGCCAGATTAAAAATGTTTTCAGTGCTTTATATTAATCCATACTATAAAGGAACTCAAGGTCAAAATCCTTGTGTGCTTTTAAAAATGGCTTCAATAGGATTTTGCAATATGAAGCAATTATCCTCTCTTAAACATTAAATAAAAAAACATCGTACAAATACGACAATCAATACAAATAATGGTCATTTAAAATTAACCTTGCATGTACAAAATAAAATGAGTAATTAAACTCACTTCAAGAGCAAAATTTTCAATAAAAATGTCCTGGGAACAATCGAGCCCAGGAAGCAGAGGTGCAAGCTCCTTGTTAGGGCTACAAGATCGATGATACTGGTCACTGTAACGACTGCAAGTTACAAAGTGTCAGCAAACACTTGAACTACATCAGCTCTTTTTTCCACGGGTCTAATTGGGGAAGTCAATTAACCACTACAGTGGTTTCACGGTCAGGGTCAGCARTTCACCAAATCACTTCGTACTTGCAAAGCAATCTTTGGAGCAGCTTCTCTTTTCTGTAGGGTAAACTTGAAATGGTGGAGTTTTGAAAAGAGATTGTTGCAATTACTGCTTTTGTCTTCTGCAGGGGTCACTGGACTCAAACCTGCAGCCTCAGTGTTACAAGGTCCTCTAGAGCTCCGTTAAAAAAAGTATACGTACAAGTTTTTGTTTTAGGCTGGATTATAAGTGCAGCTGCTTTAAGATACTAAAGTGTTGGAAGTATTTATCCCAAAGTCAGTTTTCATTCATTCATTCATTCAGTCATTCAATCATTCAATCATTCATTCATTCATTCTCTTAGTTGGTTGTTGATAGTGTATTTGATTTTTTGGTTATGTTTACTACTTTGTGTTTTTAGTATTTTTCTTGCATTTCTTGCATTCTTATTGTTTATTTTCTTTGTGTTTGTCCATGCTCATAATCTTCTATTGTTCTCCTTCTTGCTGCTCCTTTTCTATTTGTCTCTCATCAGTGAACCAGCTCACAGGCTACTCCATCCCCCCCCCCCCCCCCCCCCACACACACACACACTATTCATGACACTTTTTCTCTTTAGCTCCTTGTCATGGTTTTCATCATAGTATACCTTAACAGACGTACATGTTCATCTTTTACCTAGGCCTCACTTTTCCTTCCTCCCTCCCTGTTCCAGGTCTTGAGGTGGGTGGAGGTAGTGGTTTGTCGAGAGGTTTAGGTGACACGTTGCCAAACCAGCTGTGAGAGAATTTCTCCWGCATGTTCAGGGTTTGCCCTGAGGCATCTTTCCAGCAGGGCATGTTTGAAACATTTCCTTTGGAAGAGGGAGGCATTATTCCTAACAGATTCATTTACTCTGAGCCCCTCTTGAATGGTTGAACTTCACCACTTCTCCCTTAATGATGAGCCCACACATACATTTGGAAGAGAATTTATTTCTGCTTCTTATTTGCCTTATTAATATTTTAAACTAACAATCATTACAGCTTTGATATGTATTAATTTATTGAACACTAAGAATAATAGATATGTTAAATCAATTATATTCAAACTTTACTACAGACTCAAGGTCCACAAAACAAAGACAATTAATTTTTTATAATTAATTAAATGGCCATAGAAGTCAATTGTCCTCGTGTTGCATTCACTGTACCGTAGAATCAAAAACAATTAACTCAAACGAGTTAATTTTCACCATATGATCATTGATTTCAAATTAAAGTATGAATTTAGTTATAGTCAGTAGAAAGAAAGAAAGAAAGAAAGAAAGAAAGAAAGAAAGAAAGAAAGAAAGAAAGAAAGAAAGAAAGAAAGAAAGAAAGAAAAAAGAAAGTCACATTTAGTTGTTAAACCAGTGCATGCTAATATTTCTCTAAAATATATTGCTTATTTGAGATAGCAACCTCAACCAGAAAAATAAAAATAATAAACAAAAGATAAATAAATACATAGGTAAATGGTACTCGGAAATCCCAGCAGTCCGTCGTACCGCAAACGTCTCAAGTGCTAAGCGGAAGTTAGTTGACGTCATCGATACTGAGCGGGACAGATGAGMTCTGAAAGCACAGCTGAAAGTTGGGCATTAAACTTCCTCAGATTTCTGCACTTTGTCTCGTAGATAATGGCCCATCAAATCGAAGAGGATTTACCGCCTAGTTTAGCATGTTTGAAAGTAAGTTATCGCCATTCTGATGTTCATGTACGGTTTTGTTTTGGTTACGAGCTTAGCCTACACAGCTAAGAAAGAGCTAATACGAAGATTATAAACATTTAGCCTTAGCAAAAGGTAAACCAAAAAATGATCAGTTAGACATCTGGACTGTTACTCACTCAGGCCTGCCGTCATTTAGTATATATTTTTTAATTTTAATTTTTTTTCACTATGCACTTGACTTGAAATTATTTTACTGAAGGCTTACATCTGAGTTAATCAGTTAGAACTTAAAACACCCAAAAGAAAACGTCACCTCCGTTATGATAGGTTCATTCTGCAGGTAAAATGTATAACTAATTATAACACTTAAGACAAAAATAATAATTTGACTTGAACAAATAAACTATTAGAAAATAAACAACATTCGAGGATAAAAATCACAGAAACGGATGTGGTTTTCATTTTAAGATTGGGGCACATCAATTTTTTTAACAATGCCAGGATTACCAAGCGCCTGCATGCTTTCATCTAATATAATGTAGCAAACAAAGTTGTGATTTGAGCTACAAAGTGTTAACATTAGTGAAATGAAGCATTGATACTAAACTAGTACTCTGACAGTATTTGTTCATTTGAATATATTTGAATTTGCAGGAAACTGTTCTGRTTTAATAGCTGTGTTTTTGGATTTACAGGTTTACCAAAGYTTTTTCTTCCTGTAATGCTTCAAASYTTTACTGACCCACTGAATCTCTCAATGTGTGAATAATCTGAACTCGTAAACATTTTATAAAAAAAAMCCCAACAAACTGATAGATTGCCTTTCTTAAAGACAATGTCAAACATCTTTAACATATCCTAGTGGTCTTCTGTTCATTTTACCTTTATTTTGGTGACCTTATCTTATTGATATAGCCAATTTTTTTTTTGCAGTAGATTCAATAATCCCTGTTACACACGCAGTGACAAAACTTTGATGTTTAGTTGTTTTTCTTTAGATCGTTGGATACTATTTGAACAAACTTTTAAGACATTTACATAATCATAGCAATATTTTTGTTATTACATATTTGTTGCTGTTGAAATGTTTTTCTTTTAAAGCACCTTACTTAGTTTTATTAGAGCATAACTTTTAAATGATGGTAAACATTTTGTGATTATCCTCCACAGAATGTCGACGCTCTGCTTCGGTGTCCGATTTGCTTCGACTTCCTCAACATCACAATGATGACTAAATGCTCACACAATTGTAAGTAATGAGCWYAGCAGGGTTTGTTTGTTTGTTTATTTATTTATGTATTTATTTGAATAACTGCAATGCCAACAACTCTCATTAGAAGTTTGGGAAAGTTTTATGTGCATGAAGGATAGACTTTTACAGTAATGCATTATTGAGCTGAGTCATTCAGAAAACTGAATCCATTTTAAAGCAGCAGCAGAAAGATTTGTCCAACAGTGAGTTTAAGTATGCTGGGAGGCTGGATCAGTATTAGGAGGTAAAGAAGAAGCAGAATGAAAAACTTCTGATAGCTGCTGTGAGAGGAAGCAGGACTTTAAYGAAAGAAAGGCCCTGTCTGCTAAATCTAGTGGAACTCAACATTTTGTCACACTGTGGTCTCTGAGTTTCACAACAATTGGTTGACTCAAACAGCAATTTCTATAAAAACTGTGGTGAGATCGCTGAAACTGCCTGTCCCTCAGGAATCGATTAAAAGTTAAGGTTGAATCTATCAAAGTTTGAGTAAATAGAACTGAAATGGGAGAAGCTGGTGCTTCATCAAAAGTCCATTTGCTTTATATTTCAAGGAGCAGCGGAGTGTATTTCGCTCGGATAATAAAATTCACTGAAACATCTTCTTTTCAGGGTAAAATCATAACTCCAGTTGACAGTTTTTCCTCTGTGAGCACCACAAAGCTCTCCTGCAGTCCCCGGTCTGACAGTGGTTTTGTTTTGGTGCAGTTGGCGCACATTAGAYTGAATTAAAACTGTAGCTCTTCTGCTTCAAAATTTAATAGAAAAATAAAAAAACCAACATATATATCCCAATTTGCATTAGTTGTTTTAAAACTTATTTTGAATTATCTAGTAGAAATCTGACCTTTACAGCAATCCAGCTATTTTGCTGCAGAGCTGTGAAACTGAAAAATAGAACATTGCATTATGTTTTCTACAAAATATAATGAAATCAATAGAAAAAAAATTACAGAATTTTTTACTGCATGACATGAATAAAACATTAACATCATAAATTACATGAGTAGCTCTATTCTTACATCATACATTTCACTTCTCTGAAAAACTCGTGTCCATTAAAATCTTCAAATTTGTTTTAAATGTAGAAGAAAAAAATAGGAGTAAAAACTTTGATATTAACTTTTTCCCTATRTGTACTTGCATATTTTAAGAAGTAATTATTATCTAGAATGTTTATTTTGATGTGAATTTCTTATCAGACTTGAAAGGTGAAAACTCACAAACGTTACTCCACGTTTGAAAGGGAGATGCATGCTAATGTTTCACACAATCTGAATGACTTAAGGCAGTGCAATGAGTCCAGAAACACCAAACACAAGCCTGCTTTGGCTTTCTGTGGCAGAGCTGTATTCCACAGCCTCTTGTCAGCTATTAGACTGGCCCAGAGGGACAGGAAGAGCCATGTGCTTCCCACAGTGGGGACCAAAGCACCAGAGCTTCCAGGCAAATCCATGTTGATCCATGTCTTTGGTGTGCAGGGCATCTGTTGATGCAAAGAAATTCTCCCTAATCTTCCATATGTCTTCTACCGTGCTTAAATTACTGTGCACACACACAAACTTGTTCTTTCATTAACCTATGTACTATTAATTTAAATAGTTTATGCTTTATCACAAAAACAATTTATGTGGTGTTGGGATTGAACCTGGCCTGCTGCTGTTTACGCCTCTGAGCCATGAAATAAGGTAGTCAAAGCTGAAACAGTTATTTATATGARAGAGTATGCAAGCATCACGACTTGAGGTGGGGTTGTAATAGATCTGGGCTTTAATTCAATAATGATATTATATCGAAATAGATCAATATCAATAGAAAATACGTCTGATAGAACATTGATAGTTTCACTGAACTCCATTCCAGAACTGCATGGCATTCTGGGGATGTAGGCAGAGGAAAGGCTTTAGCCGCTCACCCTCTAAAGGTCCAGCTAAGCGAGGATGGCAGCATCAACTAACTCACTAAAGRCCCTGTCRCACWAGACAACTTATGCCAACTTAYGAACATTTTAAAGATGTCTACATTRAAGATGGATTTGAAAAAATCAACAGGAAGCTTCTTTTCAGTGTGCACATAATATAWTTTGAACAAATTGATCAAATATCTAAATTTTATTGGCAAATTGGACATAGAAAATGTTTCACAAGTTGGCATAAATTGTCTAGTGTGACAGGGCCTTTACTCTTTGGTAAGCTAGCAGCAACCTGTTGAGTAACATGTGCAGTAGTTTCATGTTTTGCCACTGTGCCTCATAACTAGGGCTGGGTGATATGGTCTAAAATCAATATCCCAATATATTGACCAGTTCACCTCTAACGATAAATGCACAATAACTTCTACCACCTCCCCGCCACACACAAGTACACACTATAGTATAGTCATAACATTATACACTGTGTCCATGTTCTTAGTCAAAGTTCACAGTTCAGATTTTGAGCAGCTTTTCTGTAGTTTATACTTGTCATTTGAGTGTTTTTAATATATTTAATAAAAAACATTTTTGGCAAGACTTAAATCAGATATAGTCATACAATTATTTAACCATCTCCATAA
>NW_013952457.1:300930-302099 GCF_001266775.1 Austrofundulus limnaeus
CTTTTGTACTGCACAAAATAAACTTGAATAAATTTTTTTGTTGGACTGACTGATTTCTCTATTAAAATAACTATGTCTTTCAAAAAGATTATATTATTTAGAGAGCTCATGTAATGATTTAATACTATTTATTCTTAATATTTGAACGTTTATTGAATCAGAGAGTAGTTCAGTCACAGTATGGTTTTAAATATAAGCATGCTATATTGTGAAGAATGAAATTTGTAGATATGATAAACTACATAGCGGGTTCTTTTCTTTTCTTTTTCTGTTTTTTGGGTGGGGGTGAGGGGTAATGCAAAGCRGAGACTCATATTTTCTATAATATGGGACAAACAAATGTTCATCTGTTAAGAGTTAATATTTTTCATTGGGAGAGCTGAGACAGTGGCTCCTCATCCTGTGTGTGCTGTGCTCCTGTAACAGCGCTGTCGAGGTGAGGAGTTTGGTTACGTGAGCAAAGTTGGACATATCTGTTAGATAACGATGCTCTGAACACATAAACTTATAGTGTTTAGATACCAGTGTTTCGGGTAGCTCGGGAGAGAAGTGTGAAGGAGGGGTTTGCTCACTCAGGRCAGGAGCTGCAGGCTGACCGGTGTTTATCCTGCAGACTGCTGCACCTACATCAGAAAGACCCGCCCTGCTCTGCTCTGATTGGATAAAGCTGTGGGGTACGTTTGATTTGTTGAAAGCAGCGTCTGTTTAAACCTGTATCAGACTGGGCGGCTTTAATGAGACTGCAACAGAAAACAAGCAGGTTTCTCTTTCTCTGTTTCTCTGTTTTAAACACCGAAAATACCGACATGGGCAAAATGACGTCGGTTATTGTCATAATACAAGCCTACTGCTTAAAAATAAAAAAAGAAAGGAGAAAATGAGAGCAACAGCTCGAGAGGAAATTGTGAACAAAAGAGGAAAGGTCACATCACCAGTCTGGCAGCTGTTTTTCCCCTGGGGTCAGATTTATAAAGGATTGCGTGGAAACCATACTAAAAGCGAACGTATGGCCAAAAGGCAGAAATGGCGTACGCCAAAAAAAAAAAATTTCAGATTTATAAAACCGTACGTACGCATGTTTCTGCGCATCTTTCCTTTATAAATCGCAGCCGCACCTCAGAGTTTGCGCATGAGGTCCCACCTCAGGTTCTACCCTCTACACGCCCACA
>NW_013952457.1:302313-309736 GCF_001266775.1 Austrofundulus limnaeus
GAAATAAGTCCACCGTTCTTCTCCTCGTCCTCTCCCCCTCCTGCCTGCTCTGTTATCCGCGGCAGACACCCCCGCCCCGCGCACACGCGTGACAAATACGGACTTTAAATGTGAAGGTTTATAACATTCACACTGGAGAGGTGGATGCGCCCTGCGCGTGTATCCAAAGCGTAACTTTTGCTGTCCTGCTGTTCTTGTCGGGGAGGGGTCTGTGGGTCAGGGAGGGGTCTGTGTGGTTCAGGGTCATGTGAGGAGGAAGCAGATGAAGGGAGTTGCGCAGGGGAACTTTAATTTAAAATTTAAGTTTTTTTTAATTTCAAAGGTCCTCATGGCTCAGCAGCAGAAGCATAAATATTAGTACTGTTAATAAAGCTGATGATAAAGTTGAATAAAAATCTAAGTCAGATTGATGAAGGTAAATTAAATATCTGACAGTGATCATTACACAGTGTGGCTCTAATTCTTCACTTCACCATCTCTGCCGCAGTTTCCCGTCTCCAAAATGAGCGTACACATGGGTCACAGCTGGCGTGAGGCACCGCACATTTTCACGTCAAGTTTGGATTTTATAAACCACAACATTGGCGTAAAAAGTGGCGTACGCAAGTTTCTGGGCTCATATTGTGTGTACGCAAGCTTTATAAATTCGACCCTTGGTCCTTATATCAAATAGGCAAAACAAAAAACAAACAAACAAAAAAATCTAATAACTTTCTATATCAATTGATATGAAATATTTATTTTGTGATACATTTTTCAGTCATATCGCCCAGCCTTAAGTTGTAGTGATGACAGGTGATCTGAGCAAACAGGAAGTCACAAGATGGGAAATCTCCAAAACACATGTTTAAAATGTATTTTCTACATCAAYACCAATGAGTTTACTCCACACTTCCAGTATTTCTTCAATTATGGTTTCATTTATAAAGTCACATAAGTACATTTATGAATGACCAGATGTGGCTTCATCCTGGAACTGTTTTGTGAAGGGGTTAGCGCTGTTTCTTCAAAAGAAAAAGGCAGCTGGTCTCTCTCCCAGTCTTATTGTTTGCCATGTTTTTTTTTTTGTTCCGGATACTCCAATTTCCCCCACAGAACAACATGTTAGGTTAATTGGTAACTCTAAATTGACCCTTGGTGTGAGTGAGAATGTGAATCCTTGTTTGGTTTTTTAATGGACTTGACCTGTTCAGGGTGTAGAAGTTTTAGCATTACAAACAAATTAAATATTATAGCCTGATGTAAAAATTATGTACCTGTTTGTTATGGAATTAAGTTGAACATAAATTGTTTATATTTCCTTCTACAGTTTGTTCATTGTGCATCAGAAAGTTTCTTTCCTATAAGCTGCAATGTCCAGTCTGCAATACAGTAAGTATTAGTATGATTTAATGTAGTTCAGTTTGTTTAATAGTGAAAATTAAATTAACGCAATAATGATGATACATTGGAAAAAAATGTTTAGGTATTCTTATATAAGCCAATAAAAAAATTATCAAGCAAATTTTCTTAATATTGTGACTCTGCTTCAGTAATGCAAGTAATTTTCAGATKTTTTGCTGATTTATATCACTATAGATAACAGAACAACCTTGAGTGTTGGTAGAGAATGCACACGACATTTTGTAGAAGTTATACCTTCCAGAAATTGTTTTCATATGTTCTTTTTTCTCTCAGCAAATGACAGAACAAGACCTAAGAAACAACCGCTTGTTGGATGACCTGGTTACAAACTTTCAAACTGCAAGGTAACACACAATAAACAGCAAAAATATATATTTTACTGCAACTGAACTCAATATTTTAACTGTAGTTTAGGAGGACAAACAATATGACAGACAGGCACAGTTATCAAGCAATAATTAACTCAGTTCACATAGATTAGTTATTTAATTTAGTTTCAAATATTGTAGAATGAGTTTGTGGAGGGTTTCTGTTTTGTGGAAAGACTAAAAGAAAAAGCAGCACGTCAGGAAATAAGTCTGMCTCCGCAATGAACACAAATGCTTTTGCTTCAATATCTTTTTCCATTTATACTTTGATTCTCTTAAGACCAGAGAAGAAAACTGATTACTGTGGGGATGTCATGGGATCATGTTGTTATTGACCGGAGATCTCAGTCTGACCATGAGGAAGTCTGCTCGTTTACTTCAACACACCAGCAGCACTTGAGGGGAAAACAATCCACATTTCCATAATTGCCTTTCAGTAATCTACTTATGATTAGCAGATTTTCTGCCAATCAAACAGGGATTTAYTTTTCATTAGACATGGTCATTTATTGTATTGCACTTTTGCACATATTTGTGTGTTTTATTATTTTTATGTTTTAGCTCTAGGGTTACATTTTTAATACAAAAGAGGGGCACAGGCTGGTAGCAGTGTTCAGGGATAGGACTGAGAAATGCTGGAATGACTTTGACTTGTTCCTCCAGTGACACGTAACTCTGTATAGAGAAGCAAATCCCCTCAGATGAAGCTGTAACACCTGCCACATGGGTGCAGCTGCTCACCTGCTTTCAGTCTCAAGTCGGCTGATGAATGGTAGGATTTTAAATAGGAAGTTCAAAGTAGTTAGTCATATCAAGCCTGGTCTTTTTCTCTTTCTTGTTGTAATTGCACTACATACTTAAAATTTGAATCTCCCTTATAAATTCTACTAATAAGTAGATTTAAAAAGGAGTTTAAAACAGTGTAGCTTTTTAGGTGGTTTTGTGTTTGGTGCGTGTGTATTCTTGTATTTGTTACATTTTTTGGTCTGTTTCTGGTATGCACACATAMCTTGTCAAGACCAGTAGTCTATATGGGGACCAAGRACCSGYCCTAATATGGTGGAAYTCCATTTTTGGGTTGGGGKTTAGGGTTAGAACTAAGGTGTGTGTACTGGGTGGGTTAGGTTTAGACTAGTGAGGGGTCAGCATTAGGCTATAGCAACGACTGGAAATGAATGAACATCAATGAACGGCCCTAATAAGGATAGAAATACAAACTTGTTCATGTGTGGGTGCGTGTGTGTTTGTATGTTTATTGCACCGACAAAATATCTCATCAACCAACAGACAGATTTTATTTAAACTCTCAAAAAGTAACCATTGGATGTATGTCTACAACAGTGGTTCCCAACCCTGGTCCTCAAGTAACCCTATCCAGCATGTTTTGCTTGTTTCCCTGCTATTCAGCAAATCATCAGAAGATTGTTAATCACTCATTCATTCAAACCAGGTGTGTCAAATCAGGGAAACATCTAAAAATCACTGCTTTAAATGTTGACCAACACCTCAAGAGCTTCTCTGAACTTGATGAGACATTTTCAAAATATAATATTGACTTAGATTTATGTTTTTTAGTATTGCCCCTGAAAGTCATTGATTCTTTGCCATTTATTTGTAAATAATAAATCACATAACATGTATTAAAGCAGTGATGCTCAACCCTAGTCCTCAAGGACTCCTTTCCTGCATGTTTAGATGTTTCCCTGATTTGACACACCTGGCTTGAATGAATGAGTGATTAATAATCTTCTGAAGACCTGCTGAACAGCAGGGAAACAAGTAAAAATACAATCTGGATTAGGGGTCCTTGAGGACCAGGGTTGGGAACCACTAGTCTACAATTTATTAACTTTTGGAGTTGACCTCATTCAAGATGGCTGCCGCAGGTTATCAGCCTTAGTCAGCACAAAAATAACTATAATTCTGTCAACTTTACAGTTGTTGAGGTACATCTTGTGTGGGAGTAGCTGAGTTTCATCTTCAATATTTTAAGGACTAATACATCTTGCAATATCTTATGAGATGGCTCATGACATCATCATTGACCAAGCCGGCTTCATTCTTGTCATTGTGCATTATAAAATGTTTTCTTTGGCCTGCTCCCTCCTGTAGGGGTCGCCACAGTGAGCGCTCTTGCATGGATGATTTGGAAAGTCTTTCATGCTGAATTTCCTTTCTGACACAGTCTCAGCTCGAACCTGCAGTCTCAGGACGGCACTGGCACTATGCTCTTCAGACCTCATTTCTCATCATCAGATGGTTTTAGTTTCTAACTCTGGCATGAAAGGCGGCGAGCGATATACATTCCCTCAAAAAATGCAGTTCATTTAATTAACATTCCATCTTCATTTTTTGTGTTAAATTTTTTATCAGTCAATAATCAGCTATGTTTGTCTTCTCCATCAATCACCATGCATCATCAGCAGTCTGAACGCTCTCTCTGCCAATAGTGGACCCTCTGATTGTCATCGTTGTTATGAATAAGTGAATTACGCTGCTGTTCTGCCCTCCACTGTTTAATTTCCTGTTGTCAAGCACTGAGCAGGTGAGAGGAGAGACTGTTGTTGTGTTTTAATGTTGGAGTCAAATTATTACATAAACTCAGTTGTGAATCATTTTTGAAATATTGATTTAACACATAATTGTATTTTTTTTATTCCTGCATTAATAACAAGTCTGTTGATCTTTTTGGGGAGAATGTTTTAAATGCCTGCCCAGTACAGGTACAGTTTCTGCTTCAACACGTGTGTGAGGATCGCCTCTATCATTGGGTCTCTCAGCGTAAAAAAACACTGCATCAGGCACCTTTTAGAAGATAGCACTAATTTTCTGCCATTAAACTGAAGGCCTTTTTCTGTAGAAAGCCATTAGCCGTTATCACAGGGCTGCATTTTTATATTGCCACAGCTGGCTCTTAGTGTGCAGTTTCTGCTCACATCACTTTATTCTGGCAAGAGCTGAGCTTCTACACCGAGATACGGATGTCAGACATTGCAGCTAAAATATTTACCATAATTACCAAAGGCACAATGCTGTTTTCTGTCCTAAACATGCTTTTTTTATTGTGTGCACACTTTGCTTTTTCTCTTAGTTCATCCTACGAAAAGATGAATACATTTCTTATTTTGTTGTTAATTGCTTATGCTGTTTTTAACAAAGTCTTGATTACTTTCTTCTTTTCTACTCTGACGTTTTGAAGCACTCTCCTATGTTCCTGACTCTGTGCAAAATGCTGTATAACTTCCTGTCAGAGGTACTAGTGCTAATATTAGGCGAACACATCTCTTCATAGTGAGACTAAAATTGGCATTCTGAATTTGGCTCCATCCATCAATCCAACCATCCATTAATTCACATTAACCTCGTGCAAAATTCAGAGTTCTGAGTTGAGGAAGAGGAACAAATCCTACCAGGTGAAAGGTAGAAAACTTCACAGTTGAAAAAGAAACTTACCAGTTTTTCTATCTGGTTCATAAATCTTTGTTTTCTTTAAAAAGATTACAATGTAAATTTTAACTGATTTGTAATTTTTTTAAAATCAAATTCACCGTCTGTCCATCCATCCATCCATCCTGTTTCTTCCTTTCCGGTCACAGGAGTCTCAGGTGCACATGTCCAGCAGTCACTGTTCAAGAACTAGATTCTCTGGACTCTCTGGACAGGACACAAGTCCATCACAGGGACGCATAGAGACAAACGAGACAAACAGCTGTTCAACTGGACAATTTGGCAACTGGACAATTTAGAGTTACCAATTGTTTAGATCATCCTCTTGCTCATTTTATTCAATTTAAAAATTATTTGAATCCATGCCAGTTGAAACTTTGATTTTTATGTTTGAAGATTGTTAACACTTGTTGGTCTGTGTTTTGTGTTACAGTAATTTTCGTTTGATTATGTTGTTACCTGAGTTATTCAGAGAAGATGGATTCACTTATAAAAGAAAAAAAAACAATTCTACAATGGAACTAATAATCATAAACTAGCTGTTTTTATTCATAGTTATTAAGTAGGGATGCACCAATATGAAAATTTCAGCCGATATCGATATCCAATATCGATATTGGATATATTGACCCCGTTTTACATATCGGACCGATACAGATATTCTAAAAAAAAAWGACCAATTATCGGCCAATACCGATATCAATACCGATATATCGTGCATCCCTATTATTAAGTTAAAACCAAACTTCCCAAAAATAATGTCAGATTGACACATTTCCTTTGAGTTTATTGCATTTTCTAGTAATAAATGTAAAATTAGGAGGTGATATAATTGAATTATTTAGCTTAATGTTGAGTAACAATGCAGATGGGTAACAGTAGATTTATCATTACAACTAAATGGAGTCTAAGTCACTTCAGGGACTAATTTAAGGAAGACCTTAGTTCAGCAACTCATCTCTTATTGTGACATTTTAAATGGTTTTGTAGACTATAAATCCTGGAGTGTCTGCAGTGTTACAGATGAATTCTACCAGGAGTAGTTTGTCACAAGAATAGCTGTTTCCACATCACATTCACCTTGACGTGCGTGCATCTCTGGGCACACAAGTGCATGAGCTCTAATGGGAACAGTAAGCACAAATAAGTTTTAAATATGGAAAGGAGAACATCACACACCTCATTGATTCCCTTTTTATTGCCAAGCAATGGCCCAGCTGCAGTTTGTTTGCGTTCCACTTTTCCAAGACTGTAGCCAGAGCTTCTCCTGTTTTTCGTTCAGTAGAAAAGCAGCAGGATAACGAAGCAGATGGGAGTTCTTCCTTTAAGTGCTCTTTACTGTCACTGGCATTTATAGTCTTTTTTATTTTAATGAGCTCAGTCTGTTTTTGAAGTAAATTTTTTTTCTTTGTTACCCTACATAAACTGTGTGCGGTTTGAACTTTTTCATTCACATATGCTTTTGTTTTTGTGCTTTTTCCAGACAACAGTTGTCAAAAATAAATTTTGAGTCTCCTCCAATATCACCAAAGACCCCAGCTTCTACTGTCAAACGTAAAACCTCTAGAGAGAGGGGCCAGAAATCAAGCAGCACTATTCTAAGCAACTTTTTCCAAAAGAAGCATAAAACGTCTCCCATTAAAGAAGATCAGCAAGTTGTCCGGCAGGGGGGAGTACAGAACATACAAACTCACAACCCAAATGACTCTGACCTACATTCAGGAAAATCTCATGTTTCGTTGGTGATGAAGGAAGAACCCATTGATGTGGAGGACATGTCTACGATGGGTTTGACGTCAGTGAAACTGGAGGACACGGCTTCACACAGTCGAAGCCTTGGATTTGAGATGGCACATTCCTCGTCACTGTCAACAGATGTGAAGCCCATAATCAAAGGTGAAGCCATTTCAGCTGTAGGCTTGGGGCAATGCATCATCCAGACGTTTTAGTTGCTTTTTAGCATAGCCATATTACTTTTACACCTGTAAAACCACTTGGACCTAAGTGGAAACGAAAGTAATGCAGAGGCAAATTTAGAGCTGTAGATGTAGGAACTGTTGAGTGTATGTACGTATGTACTGTATGGATGTGTGTGTGTACATGTATGTATATATATATCCATCCATCCATCCATTTTCTGTACACGCTTCTTCCTTTTCAGGGTTGCGTGGGTCACTGGTGCCCATATCCAGCAGTCACAGTGC
>NW_013952457.1:309840-317141 GCF_001266775.1 Austrofundulus limnaeus
AGCGTGCTGATTATAACAGTATGTATTTTTTTTTGCTTGTTTGGAGATAATTTTGTGTCCAATCTAAAAAGCACATTTTATTAATGAAACTTGTGCACTGTTTACTCGGTTCACACTGATCTCATCTTTGTTTCTCACCTGTTTGGTGATGATCGGAGTAGAATAAGTCTTTATTCAATTTTTTTATGAAGTTAATATTTTATTACCACATTTATTCTGCCCTTTAGAATTTGAATGATAATCATTTACTTGGCTTTCTATGTGTTACAATAATTACTGCAGGTGACTAAACAGGATGCTACTATCAAAGGATTTAATTTGTGGGTGTTGCTATTTATAGATATGTGGTTTATGCTGTTCTAGGACCAGCTAATCATTTCCTTTGAATCTATGATCAGGATCCTGTTGTGGATATAATTTGTGTTAACTCTTTCTGATTGAGGATGCTCTGGTGGCATAATGAGTGTCGATTCCCCGAACCAAAAGTGGGTGATTAGTGTTGAGTGTTGATTAAGATGCTAACGGCTTAACCATGTGCGTCTTTTTTCTTTCTTTCTTCTTTTCCAGTTGAGTGCCCTGTGTGTTCTGTGAGTGTGGCACAGCATTTTATCAACAAGCATCTCGACATGTGTCTTAGCAGTGAGGAGAAGAAGGACAGCCTGAGGAGGTAAAATATCCACTGAGGTCATTATTTAAATAAAAATACTTATTTTCTGTATTTTAATCGAGTTATGCTCAATAAGTAATAAGTTTCTGATGTAATAAGTATATTATAACAGTGACTTAAAAAGTTAAGTTGATTAAAAAACAACATTTGTTATGACCTGGCACCATTTGGCAGAATACAAACAGTGCTATGGACACTATTATCAATGTACAACATCAATCACAAGCTTAAAGCCTGTATATAGATGAGTTTCCATCTCCCTGTGACCTTGGACTTTTTGTGGGGGTTTTGTGGTGTCTCATCCTGGGACTCTGTCTAAAGCCACTTTTAAGAAAATATTTGTGTGACATTGTCTCAGAGATAAACCCCTCTTTAAGCCTGCTCTGGTTGTTTATAGATCACAAGTCAATTCAGCTATGACTTGATGTGCTCTTTCCATGATTGATCCATAGTAGGTGTGGCACAGTGTTATGTCTTCCCATTCTAAACCCTGCTGCTTACTGGTTGCACCGGTTGTATCATCACTACGTCACAACCTTGAGCCTTGGTGCCGACTTACCCTTTCATAAACTAATGACTCTCAAATCTTTTTTGGTGGCTCAGAGGTGTAACAGCGGCAGGTTGACACACTGAGATTGAAGTGTTTATGAAAA
This sequence comes from Austrofundulus limnaeus, assembly GCF_001266775.1. Lineage (NCBI taxonomy): Eukaryota > Metazoa > Chordata > Actinopteri > Cyprinodontiformes > Rivulidae > Austrofundulus > Austrofundulus limnaeus. The sequence continues at coordinate 311,161 of NW_013952457.1, forward strand.
TAAGTATTTTTTTAAAATAAATTAAACATTTAAATGATTTTCTTCAATTTGAAATAAAGATTTGTGTTAAGTCAAATTTAAAATCATCACGCAATTAAAACATGCCAAATGTGTCTATCATTCTGCGTTCACATCAAACGCGATTTGGGCGTCAAAAATGCATCCAACGCCTCAAGTTGAGGTCAGACGCTCGTCAAAATTGCTCTTGATACGCGTCAAGCGTGTCGAGAGCCTCTGTTAATGGTTGGGTCACTGTTTAATGGCAGATAAAAWAAAGGAAGTGGCTTTTGCTTTATTTACTGAGAACAGCGGCACGTTGCACTCACCATAATTAAAAGTTCATAATTATTTCACCAGACAATTTAGCAACATTCTGAGTTTGGTGAGTTTCACAATTCCAGGAGCTGCGAGCTGACGAGGCTCGCTTTTAGCTCTATTTTTGTCTTGAGCTTGGTTTCACGAGCCGCTGACCCACATCGGTGCCGATATCTCCTGCCAGGACACCGACTAGGCACTCGATTACAGCTGAAGAGCTCCTGTTCATCCATCTTAGGTTGGAGTTTCAGGAAACTGTCCCGTCGGAAAATGTGTCACTATGTCACATAGTGGAGTCTCTCTGATTGGTTGACGCGCTGTGCCGAGTTGCAAAATTTCAGATTTTCCAACTCCAGCATTTGACACGCTTAACGCATGTCACGCACGTTGACTGCTCAAAACCTGCAGCGCTAGATAATCCGCAGAAGGGCTGCAGCTAGGGATGGGTACCGAATTCGATACTTTTTGCTGTAAAGACCGAATTCTGTCAGTACTACCGAGTATCTATTCACGTAACATCGAACGGTACCATGTTTCGGTACCTAAATGCATCATTGCTACCGGTTTGGCTTAAGAGTGGTGAGTTTTCCATGCTTGTCCTGAACGTTGTGTAATGACGTCAGCAACAGGAGCTGCTGGTTCAGTCAGTAAACAGAGAGGCAGCAGAGCTCGGTCTGAATGTAGCTGAAAGCCTTGCAGATCCTGGAGTAAAACTCGCCGAACAGACCGCCTCTGAATTATCTGGTGGATTAATTATCTTGTGAGCACGACGTTTGCTCGCTCAAAGTAAATAAAGTACCGCCACTTTCTTTATTTCACCCACCATTAAACAGAAACCGGCAGAGGAAAACAAACAGAGGGGCTTCCCGACAGTCCGAACACGTCTGACCTGAAAGAAGCAGCTAACTTGAAGCGCTGTGCGCGTTTTGGATGCTCAAAATGTAGCTTGAATACCTTTTATTTATTTTAACTCCATCCTCTTTTGCTTATTTGATTTAAACTTATTTGCCTTCCATGGACCTCCATCACACAACTTTTCTAGTGGGGAAATGACATGACATCAATAGAAATACGTGGCGCTGGATTTTAATTTGTGCAATAAGACAAAACAGTCTTGTTGTTTTCAAGAGTTTTCACTTTAAAGAAATAAGTTACACAACTGATGTTACAATACAAAGAGATGGATGTTGTCTAGATATTTGTTAAATTTTATATATTGAGAAATATATTACATAAAAAATAAATAAAAGTTTATTATTGAAAAAAACAACATACATAAAGTACAGAAAATTGGTACCGTTAAGTACCGGTATCGATTCCCAGGTACCGGATATTGGTACAGAATCCATGCAGCTAATGATTATTTTAGTAATCGATTAATCTATAGATTACTCTGACGATTAATCGAGTAATCGGATATAAAAACATTGTCACCTTCTGCAGTAATTACTTAAGCTTATTTTCTGAGAAATACAATTGTTTAATATTATGAAGAGGTTCTCTACACTTGCTGATGACCCTGCTGCAATCAAAGTAAAATTACAAAACCAGTTGTATTAATTCATGCATTTTAAGCTCCACTTGTTTGTATTTATGTATGTGAGGTTTGAGGAGGCATTAATTAAAAACACTCTGTCATTGAATCATTTTAACCATCACAGAAAAATCTAAATGCTGTAAATTTATTGTAATGGATTGGAAAATTGAATGCCTTTTTTTATTTTTAATTTTTTTTGTTAGAAATGTAACAAGTAAAATGAGTAATATAAATATTTGGGTGCTGCAGTTGAGTTTTGTAGAGTTCACTTGTTAATTGTAACAAAAAGTTCATATTTTTATTGTTTTTAGGTTGATGCAGGGTTCCCATTTAGGTAATAAAAGATTTAGTCTTGACTGCTTAGCTACAAACAAATATGACAGTAGTAATGAAGGCTAAAGTCATAAAAGCAGCAGCAAATTATAAAAAAAATCCCACTATTTTCTATAAATACTTATAAACTTGAAATATTCACTCCAAATATCTAATTTAAATTAAGATAAAAGCATATCAACAAATAAATGTGTTTCAGCTCAAGCTGTCAATCTGTTGCTGTGCTTTTATTTTTATCTGACAAACTTACAGTAAGTATTGTTTTTAATCACACAACTTACACACTGTTTAATAAAACCCTGCCAGGTCACCATGATTAGTCAGCACAAATAACGTTAGCCAAAATATACCTCCTCCTCGTACATCTGTAACATGACAGATTATCATAGATTTAGGTAACCGTATTTTACAAAGGGAACGTAAACAAATACGTGTTCGGTACATGCATCAGCTGTTTTTGTTCCAGTGTGGAAACAAGGATATGCTGTGTATTGCGTGTTGTCGTCTTTTCTGTTTAGTTTTAAATGTTCCCGTGCTTTTTATAATTTGTCGTTTTCTGGGCTCTTAATTTTTTTCTTTTTTTTTTTGATTTTGGATCTCTTCGTCTTCTTCTAAAGCTGAATGTAGCGCTTAGCAAGCATACACACGTGATGCCTTGATAGCGTGCGTAACTGTTAGCGGAAGCGCCAACATCGTAGCATTGTGTAACAAATAATATTCCGGACAGACAAAAGCGTGCTGATTATAACAGTATGTAWTTTTTTTTACGAAGCTTCGAGGCAGATAAATTCCCTCGAGGATTTTTTGTAATCAAATTACTCGAATTATTTGAGGAATCGTTTCAGCCCTACTCCCCAGTAAACATGTTTATTCTGTTTCCTGACTGTCTAATGACAGTAAAGGTCAGAATCATGATCAGTATTAAAAAAATAAATTGGTAATTGAGTGTGGTGGCATATTTGGTCAAATTGTTTAGGCTTTTGGTGTTTTCTTCMTTTGTATAAGGACATTGATTTCACACTTACAACCATCTAAACATGTCTTAATAACAAACGTGAAATTTGTATTAACTTTAAAATTGTCCTTGATTTACTTACTATCTCTTATTTGAGTTTTTTTCTGTCCTCTGACAAAAAAATCCACTTTCTACTTAAAGTGCATTTACTCACTACTGATAATGTAACAGACCTAATTTTTATTTTGTTGCATAGTAATGAGTCCTTTGACATTATTTAAAAAGCCAAACTTTTTTACTTGCACTTGAAACTTATTTCCCTGGAGTCCTTGATGATTTGTACTGCAGTGCTGTGGGTTTGTTTGTTTGGCACTGAATAAAAACATGCATTTTATTACACGTTAATGTCTTAATAGTCTTACTTCAACCATGCTTTAGTAACRTTTTGACACAAAGAGTGGGATATTTGGTTGAGGTATAAATATAGTTTTTACTGAATGTAAACTACTGTTTGTGTGTTTCAGCTCTCAGAATAAGAGCAGGCGTCCGATGCCAAAGCTGGTCTACAATCTGATGTCAGGTCAGGAGCTGAAGAGGAGGTTGAAAGAATGCCATCTGCCGGTGCAGGGTTCTCGGGATCAGCAGATCAAACGGCTCCAGGATTATATCTATTTGTACAACTCTGAGTGTGATTCTCTGAATCCTAAATCAGGTGAGARAATTTGGTGTGTATGAATGAAAGAACCGGTTTTAATTGATTRATAACTTCAACAAAGTGCTGTGAAAAAGACAGCGTTGAAGATAGATTGGGTCTATTGGACATGTTTATTTCCAATCATTGTGAAAGAACTTTGTGGCTGCTTCACCCAAATGACAGCATTTTAAAGTGTGATGAGAAGACAGCCATGACAGGTTAGAGACAGGAGATTACTGCAGAGATGGGCTTAACTGCTCTATTAACGTTTCTACTGGTAGACAGTTATTTAACTGCACAGGTTGTTCCCCTGAATGATGGTCTCTGAATAAATAGCAAGTATATATAAAAAAGAAAGAGTGGAGAGATTAAAACTCAGAATATTTTCCATCCAGCCTGCTGATCATATGAAGTACAGCTAAATGTCAAATGTTTAAAGATGTGAGGGAAGTTTGGCTGTTAGAACACTGTTTATTTCTGTCAAACATTATTTTTTGTTCTTTTTGGCATTTTTCATTAACTCAGGAAAAAATAAAAACAATATACAACATGGAAGTTATGGATTTAATGTAATAACCTTTTGTTTGTTTGATGTACGTTTGACAGCTGAAGAGATCGCTAAAGAAGTGGAGGCCAATGAGAAGATTAGAAATCAGCTGCAGGGGAAAACAAAACCTGTACGTATTTATCTTTTATATATTATTATTTTCTGTCTGTACAGGAAAATGAATTTTGGAAAGAGTGTTTCATTTTATAAAAGTTAAAGGAAATAAAATGTGTGAGCTGTTTTACTTTAGCAAAAAGCACACACTTGCTAATTGCTTTATAAAGAAGGTAAATGGTAATTTTTTTGTTTTATTTTTTGACAATCACATTTTTGTGTTTGGTTTTTTTCTCTTATAGGCCATGGTTTTCACCAAGCATCATTCTGAGAAAGAGATTGAGGACATGCATTCAAATTATAGTAAGTGCTTTGTTTTTCCCTTCAGTGTGCTGAGTCTCATGCAGCTTTTAAAACAAACGTAGGGTTTAAACACTTTGTCCTTCCTTACATGGGTCTACGCGATAAAGATATAAATCTATTCCTTTTACCTTTTGTAGTGTTTATCCTCAGTACTCTCTGAGAGCTCCAGCACACATCTGGGAACCACAATTACAGCACATGGGTGACATTACACTCGATGCCCCGCACTGGGGTGAAATACAGTTTCTGAAAAACGCAACTTTTAAAGCGGTTTTAAGTAATGGGTGGGGGTACTATCTTTTAGGCTATGTCCTGAACATGGCTGCCATCTTGAAAGCCACCATATTGGATCAAACTGAAAGTGTGTCCTGTGACTTTTGTCCCATTCTTTGGTGAGACACTACAAGAAATACACCATTATTTAAATAATGTGTCAGGAATATACCGGTACTTATGACTCATCTTAATGAGCCAAATCATCTGGTGTTAGATGGGTTGGAAATCATTGAGCTGACCACTCATAAAGATGCAAAACTCTAATGTGTCTCTACACCAGTTATAAAAAAAAACTACCTCGTTTTATTTACAGATACTAGAATATTTTCCCGTTTAAAAACTTCTTTCACTTTTTTCAATATTACTTAGATTTTTTTGTTGTCTTGGAGTTTTCTTTTAGTTTCATTCTCTCTTCTGTGTTGGCACAAACTGTCTTGTTTGAGGCATTCAACTAAAAATTGTCTTTGATGTGACAATCCCAGAACTGAAGATGGCACGTTATTTTGTATCAGGGCTTATTTTTGAGAATGYCACACAGGTGGTGAGTGCTGAAGTGCTACTTCTGTTTTTCTTTTGTTTTCTCTTTCTTCCTGAAGGTACGTGTTTAATTTGTATTTGTGGTATTTGTCACAAAACACTGCACAACACAAGTTCGGGTTTACAAAAAACCTTTGAGATCATCCTGTACTTGAGAAATGTGTGTCTCTCAACGACAATCTCTGACAGGATTCTTTTCTAAAGCAGAAGCCTTTGTGACTGATCAATGCATTTATTTTCTGCTCTTGCGAGTACATCTTTCAGTAGGAAAAAAATTCTTCTAGTATGTTTTATTCTTGAGCTTTATAGAAACGGCCGGATGTTCTGTTTTAAATAGTGTTACAGAGAATTAATCTGTTCTGTTTGAAAA
>NW_013952457.1:318416-324419 GCF_001266775.1 Austrofundulus limnaeus
ATACTGTGTATGTATGTATGTATGTATGTATGTATATATATATATATATGGATAGAGAGGGAAACGTACTAGTGAGTGAACAGAGTGTGTTGAGTAGATAGAATGAGTATTTTGAAGAACTGATGAATGAGGAAAATGAGAGAGAGGATGGTGGGGGGTGGGGGCAGGTAGTGGCTCGGGAAGTGCAGAGAATTARTAAGGAGGAAGTGAGGGCAGCCTTAAAGAGGATGAAGAACGGAAAGGCAGTTGGTCCAGATGACATGCCTGTGGAGGTATAGAGATGTCTAGGAGAGAAGGCAGTGCACTTTTTGCCCAGGTTGTTTAACACAATTCTGGAGCGTGAAAGGATGCCAAATGAGTGGAGAAGCAGTGTACTGGTCCCCATTTTTAAGAACAAGGGTGATTTGCAGAGCTGCAGTAACTACAGAGGTATAAAGTTGATCAGCCACACCATGAAGGTATGGGAAAGAGTTGTTGAAGCGAGGCTAAGGCAAAAGGTTCAGATCAGTGAGCAGCAGTTTTGTTTCATGCCCAGAAAGAGTACAACAGATGCAATTTTTGCTTTGAGTGTTGGTAGAGAAGTACAGAAATGGCCAGAAGGAGCTGCACTGTGTCTTTGTGGATCTAGAAAGCATATGATAGGGTGCCAAGAGAGGAACTGTGGTAGTGTATGAGGAATTCAGGAGTGACTGAGGGTGGTGCAGGAAATGTATGGAGACAGTGAGACAGTGGTGAGRTGTGCAGTYGGAGTGACAGATGGTTTCAAGGTGAAGGTAGGGTTRCATCAGGGATCAGATCTGAGTCTCGTCTTGTTTGCAATGGTGATGGACAGGTTGACGGATGAGGTCAGGCACGAGGCTTCATGGACCATGATGTTTGCAGATGACATTGTAATCTGTGGTGAGAGTAGAGAGCAGGTGGAAGAGCACCTGGAAAGGTGGATGATTGCATTGGAGAGAAGAGGAATGAAAGTCAGTAGAGACAAGACAGAATACATGTGTGTGAATTAGGGCTGTTTCGGTATTAAGCGGTAGACKGTAGGAACGGTATGAAGTTGGCCTACGGTAGAAATTTACCCTCTACCGTCCTGTCATCAGTTACATCATYGCACCTGTGTCAACAGGGCTGCGAGTGCAGAGACAAATGAGCAGSAGGAGTTCAAAATATTCTGAAAATAAATGAAGAAATAGTRTTTTAAAACATGTATAGGGAGAATAAATCCCCAAAATTTCTAAAGGGAACAGCCGAAAGACAAAGATACTTTGTTTCTGACGTCACTGAAGATGTTACATAGTTATTGTGTCTTATCCCAACTTCTGTAGAAACCCACATCCACACAATATACAAACACATTTTTTATTAAGGAATACATGACTATTTAATAATTTTAAATATTACAAGACAATTTTTCTGACAAAGAAACACAAATCTTCCTGTTTTTTAACCCTYATGGCTCAGGGTGAACAGCAGCACCAGAGGACATAATTCATGTCATTTTGATGTGGATTAAAGGCTTGTTGAAAATAACTATGTAGAGGTAACTTTTAAAGTGTTAGAGAAATGGATGTGACTCACAGGAGGTGGGTCCTATAAATAGCTGCTCTGCCGTGATAACCTCTTGATTTATCAGAGGAGGATGTGGATGAGTCACTCTGCCAGCATGGGGAATGGTGAATGAGCAAATAGAATTGTGAACGTGAGATGTACACATGAAACACAAAATCYACAGAGACTTTGCAGCCTGTTCTCACCTGCTCTTATTTTTAGTGTCGATGGGTGTCGATTCAAAAATTACTCTTGTTACCCAGAACAGCGACATGGAAAAACCTGGAAGTTCTGGGGCCTCATGTACAAAGACTTGCGTGGATTTCTTACTGAAAYGGTCAAATCTAGAAAACTGCGTACGCGCAAAAAAATCCAGATGTRTCAAACCGTGTGTACGCCTGAATTCACGCACATTTCTTTTGTACATCCCAATCAACGTGGAACTGAGCCCACRTGAGACTCCTCCCCTGACACACCTTCATAAACATGTCTTAAACAGATGCAAATTACTTCCTGCATGTGTGAAGGACATGTTTGTTTGATCCCTGCGTGATCAGACATGATTTCTAGAAACAGGAAAATAATAAATTTAATTTAATGTGAGTGAGAAAAAAAATCCTAAGAATAGGAGTAAAATATGTTTGTCACGCAAAGAGAGAGTGTGTGTGTGTGTGTGTGTGTGTGTGTGTGTGTGTGTGTGTGTGTGTGTGTGTGTGTGTGTGTGTGGAGTGCGCGAAGCTGCTGTGGTGCTCAACCGGCGGATCCATCCATTCTGAGCCTGGAAATATTAATACGCACAAGTTTCTTACCATAATTTCTGTAAACACAGAGGAACTTAGATGTTTGGTAGAACATAGATCTTTGTTTATTTCATAGCTGATATGAAGAAAAGAGTCACTGTGCCTCAGTACTGGAGAGTTTTCATGACGTGATGTGATGTTGGAGAGTTAGAATCAGACGATTCCATTGGGCATGATTTGGCTTTGGGTGGACTGGACTGGCACAGTCCTGATCGGTCTGCCAGCTCCCTCTGGAAAGCACCTGTGGAACCCCAGTTCAATYGCTGCTGCTGCACGTGCATGCGCGGCGCATGGCTCCTCACTGTGCCAAACTGAAAAAAGATTTTTCCTCAAAACGGCTGATGAGCCACTCGTCATCGTGGATCAGATAATTCTATCTGTTTATAAATAAATGTTCTGCGTGTTACACTATTTATTATATCCTCCAGTAAGGCTGAATCCGTTCCTGTTAAATGTACGTTTGGCACAACTTTGCACGTCTTTTATCTAACTGCGTCCATGTGGATGTAATAAATGTTAATCATGTGTGTCTGCTGTGAACAATAATCATTTTCACATCATGAACAGTTTCTCAGAATCACCTCTAAGTGTCGCCAATGGAACCAGAACCACAGAAACGTACGTACGCCAGCCCTGGAGTTGGCGTGGGGCTGCGCACATTTCCACGTTCAGTTCAGTTTTCATACATCCAGAGTTTTGCGAGGAAAATGGCAAACGCAAGCTTTTTGTGCRTACGCACCGTTGATACATGAGGCCCCTGGTTTGTAAGAGCGTTCAGTCCCTAATGTGCACTTCCAGGTTAAAAGAGGATAAAGGTAACAAATTGTTTCTAATAGAAAAAACAAATAAATCCCACCTTACTTTCAGTATTATTTTCATTAAATAGTTTTCTGGACCTAATAGGCTAGAAAAAACGTTCAAGCAACAGTCTTTCCCCAATAAAGTTTTTTTAGTTATAATTTCATAGGAATGTTGTTGCTTTGGCCCCAGAATCAGCAGTCACTTGATCATCCCATCTACTAAAAGCCAACTCCTGCTCGGTCAAGACCGTCATGGTCATTCTTAGGTTGTTCTTTAAACAGGCTGTCTTATCAAAACAAGCATAGGTGCATTAATGGTCTTAGAGAAAAGAGATTCCACTGATGCCTGACAATAACATGGTACTTAAGAATAATTTGAACAGCTGAAGTAGTCTTTTTAACTTAGCTGTCACACATATGTCTATGTTAAAATGTCTGTGAGTGCTTCGCTGTCCTACCTTTTGTTAATATACTGTATTAAAAAGTCATTGGCATGTCTATCTAAACATGTTGTAGTGTAATGGGAAACATTTTATACCTCATGTGGCATAAATCTAAAACAAGCTCTAATAATATCGCTGCTTAAAATGAAGTAAAATATACCACAAAATCTTTCTACTCCTTGTCTGGTTTATGGGGACGGTAGTCCTTAGTAGATGTGTCCACTACTGCCTATCTTCATCCGCCTCCCCAGGTTTCTCCTGGAAGGAAGAATGCTGCTTTTCACAGCAACCAGCGAGACATAATCTCTCCAGTGTGTCACCTGGCTGCCCCAGGATCCTCTTCCTGGAAAAAAACATGACTTAAATTATTCACCTGGAAACTGTCTTGGAGGCATTCTTGACAGATCTCTGAACTGCATCAACTGGCTCTGTGAGACACAGAGGTGCATTCAAGTAAAAATACTCAATTTCTTTTGTTTGCCCCTCAACAACAGTCCTGAACTTGTTTACCTCCCATCTGCCAAAGAAATTATTCTTGATAGTTTTACTAATACAAGTTGTTTTGTTTGAGCATATATATTGTTTTTGTTTTTCCCTACAGTTCTGTTTCTCTCATGGTTCCCTTCTCTAAGTACTCTGAATTTACATCAATTTTACATAAATTTTCTTTGGAATCACTGCCAAACATTTTTTTCTTTTCTTTGGAAGTTTTCTCGACAGAATGAAGATGGAGTAATTTTCTATTCTATACAACAAACGTGGAAAAAAAAAATGGCTACACTCATACCATCATACAGAATAGGAAACTATAATTTCCCCTCTTTTTTTCTGTTTTTTTGAATTATTTGAGGGTTGAAAAGAATAAAAGTCAATAGTAATCTTATTCAAAAGATGTATTACAGATACAAAGTGTCTGACAATGATAAATGAATCCTCATTTTTTATTCTGCATTAGTAGTTTTCTAAAACAATCTTTATATTGTGTTGGTCGRCATTCATCCATTCAGAGCACTTCATCAAATTTACATTTTCAGCATAATCCTCTTACTGGATCCTGTTATCTTTTATCAATAAAAGTAGCATTCTATGAAAAGTGCTAAATGTTCTCTTTCTTGAAAGCCCAAGTTTTAAGCAAAAACAATGTGTAATCAGGTCAAAGTCAGAGTATGTATTGACGTTGAGTCTAAGCTACTCCCACAGCAGATTTTAGCCTATTATTGAAAATAAATTTTAATAATTTTAGTGTTTGCTAAGACTGATTATTTCTGATGGTCATTAAGAATATGGTTGATGCTAAAAGTTATTCAGTTGTAGATGTACATTCAGGGATTACTTTCTGAGAGTTTATTAAAATCTCTTCACCGGTTCTTTAGATATTTTGCTAACAGATGAACAAACACATGCAATTACATGATTRCCTGCCTTTCACGGTGGTGATTAGTAATGAGAACGTGTCTTCTATTAGGATTATAGCATCAAGGTGAAAGATAAGTCATGCATAGATTACTTGTTGCGTAATATACATAATAGGCTTCAATATGCTTGTTTATTTATTGTTTTGCGTGTATTTATCATGTTTGTTGTGTCCACAGGGAAGCAGCACAGCAGTGACTTTTCCCGGCTGATTGCACAGGTCAAAGGTCGCATGGAGAGCACAAGACCGGTTTGTGCTAAACTGGGAGTTATAGAGGAGAAGAAGAATGTTGAGAAGTCAGATGCTGCAGGTACGACAAAACTCATCCGTTTTATATAAAAAGGAATCATCACTCAGGTACCAGACAAGCCTGAGGTCACCTGTTGATGAAATGTCTCCTGTTCCAGAGGAAACTATCTATTTCTTTCTAAACTGTTTTATTTCAAGTTGTTAATGAGTTGAAAAACTAGTGGCTTTGGAATAGGAAAATAAAGAACATAAAGCAAACATTTTCAGAATTTTTACAAAGAGAAAACCTCTCAAACAAGATTTTAAATCTGCAGATTGTCTGAGTTCCACTTCAGTAGATTATCTCAATGTGGGGTTTAAAAAAACTAAACTGGTCAAAGTATGTTTTCCAGATCAAGATTGAACATACCTGTTTAACAAATTATATATGTAATGATGAAGGCCAAAAGAGGTTTTCAAAATTTTATTTTTCACTCCTTGATAAGTGTTTGTAGAAAAGTTACTGTTCCAGCCACAAAGCTGACCTTTTATCAGGCCGTCATCAGCTGAGTCATCTGCCTGGAAGTTCAATATGACCGTGTTTATTCTTTCCTCCATCAGTACAACCTGCAGAAACCAAAAGCTCCATTGTGATAAAGGTGGAAAATGGAGAGGATGACGAAGATCAATCTGTAAGATCATCCAGCCCTGCTTTAAGTGACGTCTCCATCAGCAGGTAAGGCAGGACCTACTGTAATCAGAACACATTATCT
>NW_013952457.1:324614-343050 GCF_001266775.1 Austrofundulus limnaeus
ATATATATATATCCTTAGTCAGTCAAATTCAAGATGCTGTTAGTATGGAGGGCTTAAATGCTGTGTTGAACTCCTAGTCCCATGGCTAACCATATTTGATAAAGTGTACATTTTACCAATTTTGGTCTTTTTTGGTGGGTTTTCTTTATCTTTAGGCTTCAGCTTTTCGTTTAAAATATGCTTCCATTTCTCTGACTTTTGCTAGCAGCAGGTGAAGATCCTTCTTCTACATATTAAGACAAGTTTATAAACATCTGAATGGTGCACTACGGCTACTAGTGGTGAAACAGTGTATTGCAACTCAGTCGGTTGAAAACCAATGACATGCCGCAACCCACAGCTGAAAAACAGACTTTTCTTTTGAAGCCCTCAAGGTGGTGTTTGTGGCCCAATTGTTAGTTGCRGTCCAAGGGTTAAGAATGCCTGAAGTGTATAAAGTCATTTTTCTATTTATCTGTGATAAATTATTGATCAGTTAAGTAAAAGTGTAAGGCATGCTGACTAACATAGCTTGCTTTTAAATAAATCTCAATATTAAAATTTTTTTAATATGTTTTTTGTTTTTCAGAGAATTTAATTTGATCAAATTCTTCATCTAATCCTGCATGTTATATTGAATTTATGCAGTTATTCCATCTGAGTGTATTAGCCAAAATCATAGGCAGATAAAACGCCAAATGAAAGATTAATAGGCTCTTCTAGATAAATAAGCTCTTTTACTTCACTATTAAAAATAATATTGATTGCCTGTCTGTGCATACAAGTGGGAGCTGCAGCAATCAAAGCTGACAAATCTACTGTTGAAATTATTCCCCTGATAAACTGAGAGTCCTCTTCACGCTTTGTTTGATCACTTTATAAGAGTCTGTCAAAGAGCAAATATTGATCTAAGGAAAATGTACAGAGGATGCCCTGAAGGATGAGTGGAGAACAAATCAAAGTTGTCTTCACGGTTTAGCTTCAGCTTGGTACTTTTCATTGATGTCCTTACAAAAAGTTTAGCGAACGAAGAGTTAACAAGATGTCACAGTGCACCTGTCTCTGTTTCTTCAGAGAATGACAAACACTCTTGCCATTACCACAGTGCAGGCTGAGGTGGAAAAGCCTTTTTGTAAGAATAGCCTCGCTCCGTTACAGACGGCACATTTTTTGACTGCAGTTGTCGACGAGATCCTCCTCAATCAGCAACTTAGAAAAACTTGCTGGAATGTGAAACGTTAAATTTTCGAACACATATTTTGTGAGGATCCGTTCTGATCCAATTGTGAAACTCATGTTTTTTTTAACCATCTCTCACTTTGTTCTTCCAGTTAAAAAAGAAAAAAAAATATCATTTTTTACTCCCTATGAAAATAACATCTTGGATTGAAACACTATAAGACAATTTGTTCATCTTGTAGATAATATGGCTTCGCCTCAGATAAGCAGGTTCATTGAATGTGTTTTACTTCTACTGAGGCTAACAGAGCAGGTATCATTCATCGACTGCAAATAGCAGATAAGTTAGAAACGAGTCAAATCATTACCTTTCTGTGTTGAAACGTCAAATTCTGTAGAAGATAAAACTTTGTAAACAGTCTTATCCTTCTTACCTTTTTTCCTCCTCTTTCAGTTCTATTTCAGATATTTTTGGGCCAGAGTCTTCCATAAACATTGAGTAAGTGATTTTATATAGTTTCAGATTTTTTTATGTTCACTTTTTCCTCACTGTCTCAGTTGATGCTTTCTGTGGACTTTCTATTTATTTGTTGTTATAGAACATATGGTGGAAAAGCACAGACTATCACTATCTCTGTCTTGTCATAGGTAGTTTTTATATAAAGACTTTGTATTTTTATTATATGCAAATACATGGACTCAAATAAGAAAGTCTAACACTGATCAATGAATATATGTGATTCTTTGTCACTAGTTTGTATAGCTACAGTTGCAATTAGAGGTTTCATTTTGAGCATGAATGTTGTAATTATTTTAGGCTTTTAAAATTTTTTTAAACCAATCTTATTCTAGGGTGGAAATGATTAGAACACATAAAACTTGAATGAGTTTAAACACAAGAACTGGGTGCAAAAGTTCCAATTTGTTGTGGATTTTCTGTAATTTTATACATTGTTAAAATTATACGAAGTTATAAAGAATTAAAATTAGGAATGTAACAATCGACAACTGCTTAAAATGTGAATAAGGTCATAATAAATAATTATTTGATTTTATTGTTATTGTATAATAGCAAGTTATGTCTTTAAGACAAATTCAGTTTGATACTTTATAACTTTTGGTCACAAAAGTATTTGTGATGACATTTTTATTTATTTTGAATTTATGTTCTGTTATTAAGACAGCTGCATTGTTAAAAGGAATGAAACACATTTGGTTCTAAAATGGCTAAAATTTATTTTATTAAAAAAGAAAAACTGAAAATAATTGTAATAGCGAATTTAAAATTGATAATTGAATCGAATACGGACTTGAGTGAATCATTACATCCCTAATTAAATGCTTGAAATAATACAGAAAATATACCCATGATGCGGTTGTACCAACCATGGCAAAACATTTTAAACTTTTTTATTTAGCAGTCTTCTTTGTAACTGGATTCTCTGTAGTGTATTTTATAAAATACTGAGATAATTACAATTAAACACAGGAAATATGTGTGGCTCTTTGCTGAACAGTATAAAGTTGTAGTGGTTGTCTTGGAGCAAAACACAAAACCGTGAGTGCTTAAGGATGAGCCATTGGCAATGTTCCAGTTTTTGTATTTTGTTTCGTASCTTTCACCATTAAACCCCCTCCACACAAACTGACCCAAGGTTGATCACGGCCCAGCTTGCAGCGAGAAACAACTCAACCTTCACTATACAAAAGCACCTTGTGGCTTTCTCGCTTGCTTCGGTCACTGAATGCATGCTGCTCTGCGGCTGCCTCGGGTAATTTGTAGCCCGGTCAGARCTGGACAGAGTAATGGTGCTGCAATTCCCCAGCTTTGTGCTTGAACTTTCCCAAAGGGAAATCTTCGGCTTCAACCTCTGCCTTATAAAATAACAGGTTGCGCTTGTCAACAGAGTAATGAATGTATAGTTTGTGCTCCCGCGTTCTTTATAATTTGTTTTTCTGATAGGCTTCCATTCTTATATAATTTTTGATCATTTTTTTCTGTTTTCCCATTGAGACCAGCACAAATTTTTGTGTCAGATTCAACTGTAACCACTCTGAAGTGTTGATGGGAAAATTATAGCTGGATTATATTAATATATACCACCTTATGAAGAAATCTCTGTGTATTCTTTTTTTAAATCTTTTTTGTCATTGACATTCTTACTAGAATGCTGTCATCTCGATCAAATGACTTTGACAGAGCAATAAAAGAGCAGCTCACATTCTTCTTCACCCCCGTAGGACACAAATAAATAACTGCACCCACTCGGAGCTCATTCACTTGCGGACCACGAACTAAGACACTGAATCATGGCTCCATACTGTATTACTGAGGTGGTGGCGCTTTCGCTAAACCCTTGCACCACGTCTGCCTTCGGGTCAGCTGCTCTGCCTGATGTGGAGTACGAATAACAGTTTGATGTTGGATGTTTTATGCATTGCATTCTATATTAAAACTTATATGGTGTTCTATAATGAAAAGCCTTTAATTGTGCAGTAAAATGACCAGAAATAAATAAAAACTAGAACCAGTACATGAATGCAGTGATGATTTAAAATTGGACTTCGGGTTTTACTGTTTCCTGTCTTTGTTGAGTATGGACTCTGTCATCATGAGCATATGGGCTCTAGCAATACTTTGCTACAGGCACTCATAATTCATCAGAAGCCCCAAGCCTAGGAATGCCTCCTCAGTTTTTATAGATTGATGCAAAGGATGTTTTTGGAGCAAGCATGAAAGGGAATTTTCTATCAGGCATGAGTTTATCTTCATCCTCCAACTTGAGCTTACCAGTAATTCATGGTGCTCAGATTCCTCACCGTCCTTTTACTACCCATATTTGTCCTTCCACTTCAAATTCCAATCCAGGAATTTTGTTTCCCCCATCCGTAAATTAAAGATAAAAAGGTGTAGATGTGATTTCTGGTTGGAAGGTGATGTATAGATCTATAATGGAATCAGAAGAGAGCCCATCGTGCAAAGCTGTAAGTGGTTCCATGTGTGCGAGACACTGGTTTTATGGTTCACCTTTGGTTTCTTAGTTGTATTATCTGAGTGTTTCTTTGTGGTAAAGATCAGGGTGATGATTCAGGGATGGAGCTGTAGCTACAGTCAGAGGTGTGGCGCCCACCCAGGGGCCACACAATAACAAGAAATATTGATGTGGTGAAGAGGACAACAGGAAAAACGATGTATTTCCAGGTATTGAGAGGCCGGTGTCCTCTGACAACAGATGGTGTTTATCAGAGGGGAAAAAATAATTATAAAGCTCAGACAGAACATTTTAAAACTATGCAAAGRAACGATAATGGTGCAGAATGAGGTGAGTAATAGGCTTTAAGGAGAGTAAATATGTTTTTTTTATATAGAATGTTTGATAATTGGTATTACAATGTGACTTTGTTGATTCAYATTTTTGTTTATTGTGTGAATGATTTGGATTAGAAGAGGAAAAAGAAGAGGAGAGCTGAACGGCATTAATTGTATTAATTGCCAAGTGCCAAATAATAACTGTCAAATTTTTCTGACAATTAATTGTRCACAATATGATTTTGCCCAACCCTAATTTTCATCAGCATGATTCCTCATCCTCATGCTGGTTAACATCACATGCATCATCCCACCTTTTTCATTTTCTGCTTGCAGTCTGCAGAATTGTATGTTTTTGTCAAAGTAAAGAAGCTTTTAGTGTTAATAACGATGTGGTCTTCTAGTTACTAGGAGACAGTTGCAGGCAGAGTGTATTTATGTTTCATTTACAATGTGCGTTGTAATTAAACAGCAGGGCTCGTTAAGCTTAATTCACTTGAGTTGTTAAACTAATCATGTGTATGTRCCTGATCAGAAATTAACTCAATCTTAGAGGTGATTAAACTATGTGATGTTTTATACTCGTTCACTTTTTGTTGTTATGGTTTGATTTGGAAAAGAAAAGCAGCAGGTTTAAGGTGTCTGCTCACCTAAATTACAGCCATTACGGCTTTAGGACACTCCTCTGGGCCTCATAGCAAATAGACACCGTAGTTTATTGTCTTGAGCTTTTTGTGGTATTGATTTTGTTCAGACGCTGATGTGTGGTAAATGTGGGTGATCAGTAAACACCTGTGTGGTGGAAAATGGAAGGATGTGTCTCCATAAACAAAATGTCACATTGCTTTTGCTCAGGCTTCTATTTGTTTCTACTGTATCTTTTTTTCTTAAACCCAATACTTCAATCATACTACTATAGTTTCGTCTCTTGATTTACATCAATAAAAGTCTTTGTGATTTTTGCCTAAAACTTATTATGAAGTTTATTCATTTAAAACAAAACAACATAAATTCAACATACAACAAAAAAGCAAATCAAATTACCGGTAAATGAAAGGTAGYGGAAGAAAAGAATCATGATTTCTGCCCCTTTTTCTTAAATAAATTCAATCAAAAAAATTTTCAATTTACAACGTACAAAAAAAAGAAAAAACAATAAAGGTTTAATTCCTTCTTGAGTAACAATTCACGCCTTATACTCATTCATATTTCTCCAACAGATTTACCTTTATCATTTTCTTAAATACACACATTGATCTGGCTTTTTTAACGTTATCCTCCAGATTATTCCATAATTTAATTCAAATTCAAAATTTATGCAATAACTGTTGGAGTCTACCCAGTTTGTGAAGGGATTTTAAAGAAACTTTCAGGAAGTAATCATTCGGCCTACATTTATAACTTCAAAATCAAGATGGCCCCACAGTAGGGTTGGGCATAATCGTATCGTGTGCAATTAATCGTCAGAAAAACATTAATCGATTATTTTTTGGCACTTGGCGATTAATACGATTAATGCCACCAGGCAGACTGACTGGATATTTCCCCGGTCAGTCCGCTCGGTGCTCCTCTCCACTTCAAATATGACGAACATTTAAACAAAAGTTCTGTAATTTATTTATCTATCAACACAATTTAAAATTTAAAGTACAGCCTGAAGTCTGTGATTTTGACACAGTTTGAAAAAGATTTTACGAAGAGCAAATCTTTTCCACTAAATTGGTCATGTGACTAGGATATAAAGGTGTCCAGGGACTCCAGGGGATTAATTGTCAAATTAATCGTTATCAGCCAAACACCACAATTAATCGTGATTAATTTTTTTTACCAATATCGCCCAACCCTACCCCACAGCTAATAAGTAGCCAATGTAAAAAAATTGTTATAACCCAGTTAGTTTCACAGATATTGAGCTAATATTTGGTGTGGTAGTAGCTGACAGTCATTCACAACACATGTTAAGAATGACTTAATAATCTTTTATTTTTATTATTATTTATTAATTTTTTACCAAAATGACCTACCCCGGTAATTTCTCAGCACAAGATCATCTTAGTCTAAAACAAATGTGTGTAATCCTGGTGCTCAAGGGCCACGATGTTTTAGAGGTTTCTCTGCTCCATCACACTTGATTTGGAGGAGCTGGTGATTAACAGGCTTCTGCAGAACTTGAAGAAGTAACTCAGTCACGGACTCAGGTGTGTTGGAGCAGACACCGCTCCCTCGATATAAAACTTTGACATGAAAGAGGCGGTTGGCGATATACATTCATGCACTAAATGTTAGTTTATCCTGTAATTCCCTTTTTTGACTTGTTCCTGTTCAGGCTCACAGGGAACCTGTGCCTGTCTCTTGTAGTCATGACCAGCTGTGTCTAAAAGCGGTGAAAGTCGGTTCTCAGAACTTCAGCCTGTGTGACTTTAATTACAAGAAGGAGTTTTGATTGTCGTCATAACCCAAATGGATTTTGACAGTAACAACAGCGAGGGCAGATGTGTCGGTGCTTTCCACTCTGCTGCAAATCCCAGTGGAGCAGAAAGTAAAGTGGAACTCCAAAGATCGTTTCATAATTTTTTTTTTACACCGGACAGTAACTGAACCCAGAAGAAATCTCATGATTGTCTTAGTTGAAGTAGAAGAGAGTATTTTTTTTATTTTTTATTTGCCGTTATTGGTATGATCATTGATTTGTTGTATAAACCGTGGTCCAAATTTACATTAGTGATTTCATTTTTACACAGTTAGGAAATTCAACTTTGGGCAACTTTGGGAAGTTTTTTCCTTTTTTTCTTGCTCACAAAACCATTTTCTAGCTGATTTACCTTCAAAAAGGACAAAGCTTAATTTGAAAAACAAATTGTCTTTGTGATTATTAATTTATAAGCTTAAGATTGTACTGACTTTGTTTTAATTCTTTAGATCTAGTGTTCTAGTGTTTAAAAAAAGAAATGACACGTAGTTTTTGAACATGTTGATCCACAGAGCCACAGGAAAGACCTCAGCCCTAAAGCGAGCAGCCAGCTCCAGAGGAAGTGATGACAACACGTTACCTGTTGAGGGGAAGCGGCAGCGGAAGACGTGAGGAGAATAACTGAGAGAGGACCGCCGTTCACATGACGGATCAGTTCAACACGTCTGATGTTTTTTTCTGTTTTGTATTTTGAAATTGCACCATTTACATTTTACTACAAAAACATTTTACATCTATGGTATTTTGTCATCTTGTGATCGGTAGAAGCTGAGTTAAGTATTACGTTACTCTAGTGTTTTAGAATGTAGTTTTTAGACCTGGAAAAACTGAATCAAATTTTGTAAATAAATAGACCAAAGCTAATGTAAAAATGAGATTCTATATACATCTGCATTCAGTTTATCTTCAAATGCAATTTCACATTCTTGGTATCTTTTATTTTCTATTGAATTCATTCTCTGTAGCTCTTCTTTTTTTCTCACTTCTTTTTTTTCCCTCCCCCAATATGAAATTCACTCTAAACTGAAATAAACTGAGGACTTTGCCAAAAGCACGTTTTCTTTTCGTTCCCCCTGCTTGCGTCAAATAGCTGCATGTCAGTCCGTTTGCTAACCTGTGACCACCCCGTCATGAAAACGTTTCCACATTTCGTCTAAATTCCATTTAGGAGCCGTGTTGCGTGCAGCTCAGATGTCAGCTGTTTGAAGGTTTGCGACAAGCTTTTTTAAATTGATTGTTTTCGTTGAAAGCGAAGTGTCCGGGGTCAGTTGTTAATTCAATAAACTCCATGCTCGTGGAAACTGTGCGTCAAGGGAAACGAAGTGCAAAAACACTTTAAAAAAAAATAAAAGTGGAGGTGATGTTTACGTGTATGCTTAGGAGAGCGAGCTGACTGGATGTCTTCTGGGAGCCGACCCTGATTGAAAACAGAGCTCGCCTGCAGTCAGAGACACGGCGCTTCTGACTCGGCTGCCTCTTTCAGATAAMGCAGAGGCACGGCTTTTACATGAATGGAGTTGTATGCCTCACATTCATGATGCCAGTCAATCCTTTCTCTATTAACAATCATGCATTTTGTTTTTGCCTCATTTAACTACTGTGGAATGCTTGAATAAAACCACAGGGCAGAATAAACAACTTTATCACAACTTTTACAAAGTTAAGAACTATTGAAAAAAAGTCACAAATGTGTAACTACTTGGGAAAGATTAACCAAAGTCCCCTTATCTGACAGACTCATAAAAATGAAGGATTTATCTGTTTAACACAAGCCTCATCTACAAATACATCAGATTTACTCAAGTTCTTCATCTCTATGTGACCATGAAGACCCTACTGAGCTGTCAATATCTTATCTGTTTTAGATGCATTCGAACATTTTTGTTAGAAATATATGTCCACCTAGTGGGACGTTTACCTGTATCTTGACCCTCCACAAATCTGGAGTACTCATGCAATACTGGGGGGGTTGGAGTGGGAGTGGACTGTCATCAGCAGGGAGAGRATGTGGGGGCGGAGATGACGGCGACTACTGTGGAGCAGGGAGGGAGGATGAGAAAATGGCGAACTTAGCATTTCCTAACAGCCTGCCCGCTCTGAGACTTAAAGGGGCMATATTATGTGTTTCTCAGGCATATATTTAAATTGTATACCATAATAAAGTATCTATGTCACCTTTAGCTGTTATTAAAATGCTGTTTTTATTTTTAAATAAAATTAATTAATAAATTAAATAGAAAATAAACTTGTCTTCTCATCACTTCCTCTTCTAAATGCCTTGAAATTGGTCTCTGTCTCTTTAAGAACAACCTTCTTCTTCTGTCCCACCCATTTCGGTGCGGTGGGGGGGTGGGGGTGGGGGGTTCGTGTTTGTGCTATGATGCAGTTTACTTGGCATCTGAAAATACATTTCCTCAAAGGTATTTTGAATATGAAAAGAGCTTCACTGAGTGAGAAGCAGTGGATCTCAGCAGACAGTTTAAGTTTCACTTTCACTCGTTTGCTTTGTTACTGCTGAGAGCCTGCAGGAGTCATGGGCGGGGTGTGTGGGGTGGGGAGGTGTGCTCCGTGATGAGGAAGTTCGGCTTAAAGACACGTCCCAGAGGCATTCGTGGGACCAAAAGGCGCTTCTGGTCTCCACCTGTCATTTTGCTGCTCAGCATGGGTGCCTAAAAACACTGCAGGATTTGAATGAGTCAAAGCAAGGCTTTGGGCATGTTTTTTTTATGAAAGTATAACATTACAACATGATATAAAAGTCAAAAAAGTTGATTTTACATGATATTGCCCCTTTAAATAAATTTGAAGGAAAGTTTTTGAAAAAAATCTGTAAGATTTTCTCAATACATCTGCATACATGCAAAATGAGTGAAAATCGGAGTAATTTACAACCAGTCCATACTTATATGATGACGGTTAATATGAGCTATTGCTTTAGCGCCTTTAGTTTTCAGGAGCTGTACTTTGACATCTGCGAAATTTTCCCAGACTGAGAAAACCTCCGAGGTTAATGTCTTCAGATGTACATAATAACAATAATAATAATAAAACTGATCTTAATCTGCATAAATTCATTTCAAAAGTGTACTCCAGTAGATTAAATCATAAATCTTAGGTGGATGCCATGGGTACGATGTGGACAACAAAAGTTAAGTTGTGTGCACAATAAGCTGTGATTTTCAGTGACATAACTTGCTGGTTATTGGTTGCRAATGATCACAATTTAGTGTGATTGCAACAAAAAAATAGTTTTTTAGATTTTTTTTTTAGTCGCCAGCTAGTCTCCAACAGTTGCAGCACAGTGGGATAACTAACAAATGAGTTACTGAATCAAATGCTGTCTGTCTTAGAAAGTGTAACGGTTAAAGTAAAACCTATTAGTTTTGGCTCCTTAAATTTCTCTTTATATGAACACTGCTCTTTTCACCAGTGCTTTTTCATTTTGCCTTTTCACTTTCGACATCTATTTTCCAAACAGAACTAAGCCCAACTCTATCAGAGCTCCGATATATCTATGTAGTTTACAATTTCCTTGATCCAAAGCAAAAAAGAAACACTGTTCATGGAATGTGAAAATATCACAGGCGAAATTGTTTTTACTTCAGCTGGGAACAACTGAAGATGTTTCCCCACAAGTATTAAGACTGAGGTAAACAGTATTTTTTGTACTAATTTTTATAAGATATTTTTCTTCGCTCCTTTCACAAAGTGTTTATGTTGGCCCGGTTTGAAGCTCAACCTGCAAAATGACATTTTCTGTCATAGCTTGAGACGACAAATTGCACAGTTCAGATACACATTTCACAGTTTGAAGCAGAACAGAGAATTCTGGCTTCACCAATTTTTAAGGACACATGAAGAAGGAAACAAAAGGTCTCATGGTGACCCTGATAAAACTCACAAAATGGAAACACTTTGTCTGACAACCAAGTTAATATWTTTTTTTTGCTCCAAGCTAATTTAGTTTGAGTCTTTTTACAAACTTAAGCTTTTCCTTTCTCTTGTCTTAGACGAGCTGCAAACAGTTTTTAAAAGCACTTGGCACAAAAAGTTAAAAAAAGGTGTTTATGGTGGATTATTTCATTCTGTAACAATACTTCCTTTTCAATAAATGTTATACTAATTGAAGGCCTGTTTATTTTCCCTTAAATGTGCCACATTTAGGAAAATGCATTTATGGAGTTGAGCAGCAGTTTGAAGTATTTGGGTCGTGCTTATGAAAACTTCTCATATCTTTTCTGTCAACTGCTATTGACTCTTTGTTGTTGTTTACTGGATTCAGTGATAGAAGACTTAACAAAAGAAGACATGTTGACAATTTATCAGTTTTCATTTAATGACCGGGCCTACGTGGCATGTGGAAGAACCATACACAGCCAAAACAACCTGGCATCTTCTACAGCACACAAACTGCTTTATTCTTCTACCAGTCTTCGTCACAAACGAGTCAGTGTGGTTGTGTTGGTCACCCASGAACAAACTGCCAAAGCTGATTCCACAGGTGTTCATCGGGTTCAGGACTACAGGTCAAACTGTGAAGGTAGTTTATGATAAACCCTGCTCTCTGAGGGCACGTGTTGTCATCTTGGAGAATCTAAAAAAAAGAGAAAATCAAACACAAATTTCCATCCCTTTAGTGCTATCTTCCGATCTTTTATTTTTAACCTTCATGATATCAATCAAACAAGTGAATCTTTTCCCCCCCAGATCCAAAGTCAAAACTGAAGCTGTTACACAAGTCTTCTTTTGTTTTGGCAAAGTCAAAGTGATTTGTCAAATACCCATAAGACACAGATGTGAAGATAGAAAACTTGTTGATACAGGACTAATATTTGTTGAGACTTGGAGACCTGTGTTGTTAAACTTAAAATTTCACGGTCATGATCTAACTGGATCTAACGACACATATCGTGAGATTATGGAAAAATAAAAACTGTTGAAATGCAAACAAAGAATTTCTCTGGTGAGAAATAAATCTATCAAATCACTTTTTGTTTATGAATCACCAAATAATGCAAAAGTCATGATTATATCTAATGACAGATAAAAAATCCCAAAGGTTCTAGTGTTGCAGGTCCCTGCCTACAATAAAAAGTTTTGTTTTAGAAAAATATTATAAATAATAAAAAAGACAGCAAAAATATTTTAGCATGCAAAGCTTATAGATTCATAAATCAACATCTTAAAGTGCAACAGAATTAAATGCACCTGTAGACACAGATTCATTTCCAACAAATCAACTATTATTTCCCCAGGCACCTTAGAAATAACAGCTTCAACAATACAATTCCCTTTTTTAACTTGATTTTATTTTGTAGCATTCTGTGCCTTAAAAGCTTCACACAGAAAACTCWAAGTGCCCTTAAAAAAAGAATAATCACTGCAAGGGACACCTGCGGGCTTCGTTCGTGGTCCAGGCGTAGCTTTCTTAACTTATCTGCATCACCATAGAACACATTTGCACATTTGCCTGGTAGCAAGTTTGGCAAATCTCAAACAAAGACGGAGCAGCTGTCGTACATGTGGATCAGTGCAGACTGGTAGGTTAGAAAGCAAGAACTTTAAGATGTTCCAAGACTGGAGACTGATCGCAATTAACTACTGGTAAATCATTAGGCTCTAATGGTTCACCTGTCACCTCTGGTCGTTTTAACGACTGCAGCTTACTGTACATCACAGGAAGAAGTTTTCCAACAGAATGAGTATTTGCAGTTCTCACATCCCTAGTATTTTTAATCTRCAAATTTTCTACATAGTCTCTTTTTTCCTTACACCCTGTAACTGTAACATTTCACAAACGTTTATTTTCTAGCTTCAAATCTTTTTGAATCCAGATCTCAGAGTTCAGAAATGAAATCGAACATTCACAGATGGCTGCAGTCAATAGCTTTTCTGCGCAGATGAACAACAGTAACAATGGTGTATAGCAGTGCTGTTTGTGTAGCTGACTTGTTTCAGTTTATTAGAGCTCTTGACATGGAACTTAAATGTGCTACACCATGTGTTGGATCAGCACAGACACAGTTTGGAATGAGTCTACTCTGTAATGGTTCTCATGCTTGAGACTGAAGTGACTGCTCGCACCAGTTAGTGACCTGACAGAAACTAGATGATTAAAAACCACTGTGCACTCATGTGAATGGTTTTGTTTCTTCAAATAAGGGTTCTTTGGTGAGGTCATTAGCAGTCAAAAAATAGCTAAATGTGTCTGGCCCAACTAGGGCACTGACACTTGGCTCCTTTGGTGGCCCAGATGTGCTTTGCCAGTGGTGTTTTTTGTATGGGCCAGTAAACAAAACCACAAGTGTCCGAGTTATGGAAACCATCCTATAGTCAGAGTCAGACCTGGCCCACATCTGGTTGACAAAACACTTGCTATACCAGCATTCAGCCAGCAGTGCCAGCTTAACACCAGATCTGGCCCACACCTGTCTGCTATGTGGATTTCTTTCTCTGTCTCTCTGAAATACTTCATTTTAAAGAAACAGAGTGTTTGACCAAACACTGTGTTAAAGGCTAGTCCAAGAGAGGCTAAGAATACAGTAGACTGCTGTCATCTTAAAACAACTCCAATCTAAAAAAAATATCTTAGCAGTTCACATGAATATCAATGTTGTATTATAGTTGTATAAAAGAAGGCACACAAAAGGTTATGGTTTGTGGGACTGTTCCATTTTTGTTCCAGCTCTGCTCTGACTTGTTAGTTGAAACTGAAGTTGTTTAAAGAGCTATCTGCTGCAGGTAACATACTGATCTTAATGTTTTGTTTAATTAGTTTGTTGGTAAATKCAGCGAGCATTGCTAAATGTTTTTTACTCAAATTGGAACTTCACAGAACTTTAGTTACAGAACCATTCCTCAGTAAAATGTGTGATTAATTTTGTCCAGATGGGGCAGTAGTTTCCAGTGTCGAAGCTGTGATTGTTTTCTTTCTGATTGCCAAACAGGAAATGATTAAAACCACTGCCAAGTGACAGTGATCACATAGCTGGATGAAGTCCAAGCAGCAATAATGATGTTTGTAGCAAACAGAGGAGACAAGGCAAAATGAGACAGCCAAAATCACTAATTAACTGTCAGCATGTCTGTATTAAAAAAAAGGCTTGTCAACAGCTTGTTGTTTAGAGAARTGACAAATCCGTTAATGTTCCCGTTTTTGATTTTCGTCTTCAGTTTTGTTCTTGTCGAGGGACTCGCGCAGCCTTCCCCGGCTTTATCTGATGTCCTCCACTTGTTCTCTGATTAGATAAACAGTAAAATACATTAGGAACTCTGCTGCAAGGAGTTTCTTAAAAGATGTGTCTGTTCAGTCCTGAAGAGATTAAGGTAAAAGTTACCATTTAAGTCTGAATTGTATTGGATCAGAATGACAATGAATTAAACAGATTGAATTAGAGGATAAACTGTCAAAGAATGTGAGGAACTTGTTCCAAAAAAAAAAATAAAGCTGTTGTAAGAGGGTCATGAATGGTAAAGCTGCACATATCAAACATGAGAAAACAAGCTTTGAAGCTTCATAAAAAGAGTAAAAATTAAATTCATGTTTGATGCATGACTCGTTGGGATTCATTGCACAAATTAATGGAGGATATATTATGAATTCTTGCTGCTCATCATGAACTAATGGATTCATTTTAATGGCATCACACTCACAAATAATCAGTTCACTAATTGTCATTTGTCTTTTAAATCAAGGGTTGATTTATGTGACACTAAGTGAGCTTGTTTCTACAAACATTACTTTTTTCTTTCTTTTTAGTGTGCAGCTTGTAAAACATCTGGATCAAAAGTTATGTGAGGAAGGCAGTTCATTTGGTGGCAAATTATCACTGTAAACATGAATCATTTAATAATTAGTGATCATTTAAGTGTGAAGTAAGGAAACAAATCCACAGTAGACTGAGCACTAATTCATGGTGAAAAAGGGGAAGTTGTGGTGTATTTTGATTTAATTTGTTCCCCAACTTGTCATGACTTGTTTGTGAATTGTGTGTGTAGGTATAGGTTTTATTTCTTTGTAGTTTAGTGTAAAAGCCTGATTGCATCACATAACCTCACAATGCCACCTGGGAGTGTAAGAGCTGGTTTAATTGTTTCCCAGGTAAGACGAGAATGTCATCAGGCATGTTGGTGAGGCTCTGCTCAGCCTGACAGACGCTGGATTCAAACACCCAAAATGCTCATTACATGGAGAGTCTGTTGTTGTAGGTTCATGAGTCGACAGATGCCTTTGTTAAATGTTCCTATTAGCCAAGAATACCGGAATGATTAAAACATGTAATACAGAAATGTACCTGTTTTGGAGACATTTAGACCTGCTTAATATTCAGGCTTTTGTGTGCAGGTTTGAACAGATGAGCCCATTATATGTCTGCATTAAGGGGCAGTACAAGCATTTGGTTCACATTTAATTTTTGCACACAATTGCTGCTGCAGCTTAAGTCTTAAGGTTCTTCTGCAGTGGAGTTCTGTGGGAAGGTTATAAAAACAGGTCGGTTAGGACCAATCTCTATCCCATCTGTGACCCCGCTTATAAAAAGTTAACATCTTACCTGCTGTAGATAGCACCACCATTAGGAGGAATTGAGTTACAGTATGGAGACACAGAATCCTCGAGATTGGAGTTGTTTCAGAAAGACGGTAATCCTTTTTGCTCATGACTCTGCTTAACTTTTGAGTCATCAGTTCAATCAGAATTAAACCCCATTTCTCTAAACTGAGGTCGTTTAAAAAGTTACCTACAACAGGTAGATATTATTTGGTCATAGATTTTTAAAAGATCTAAACTGTTTCTTTAATAGTCTCTAACTATTTGAAGCTACACAGATATAAATCGTTTGTATTAAAGTGCAAATATATTGTTGAGAATGGACACATCAGTTATAAATGTGTGATTGCTTTAAATGAAGTGAAATTCACTCTGGCACGTGTTTTCTTTTTTCCTGAGCAGTGACTTGCTGAACACTGACTCCAGTTTGAACAAGGGTCTTCTCGTGATTTAACGCTGGAACAAAGCACACGGAGGTGAGTGGGTCAACGTACGACTAATGTGAACTCTCAGTGATATTACACCAACCAATTAATAATGAACTGATGAACGAGATTGGGACATTACATAACTTTYTTTTTCTTTGTAAAAACTTCTTATTCTTTTTTGTCCTTCTTTTTTCTAAAACTAGCTTTCAGGAGACCATAACCCATATCTGCTGCCTGGTTTTAGGAGCTGGTTTAAATGAACAAAATGAACCACAAAGACAAATTCTTTTAATGGCCTCTTTTACTTTGTGTCCCTCAACAGCTTGCAGTGTAATGAGTTGCAAAGACTCATTTCTTTTTCCTTTCGGAAGGAAAGTTGAAAACAAAAGACTTCCAGCTCTCATGTGTGATTGAGCCGATCCTTCAAACTCTTTTTGCTCAGAAGTGTTGTTCTGTGTCCAAATTTAAGCTTCAACACCCAAAGGACAAAAGTGAGCAAGAAGAAACATTTTCAGAAATCCAACTTCCTTTTAATCAGACTTATAATTGTCGAGCTGAGAGAATATTGTGAGCCCTACATTTAAATCTGCTTCAACACATTTTTTGCAGTTTAAATGCAGATTTTCTGCTAATTTTCTATCATTAGTGTATATTTTTATGAGTCTTCAGTCTTCAGCAGGAGGTGACATATTCTAGTGGGACAGACAAGAGGCTGATTAGAGGTGAAATTATTTTTCATTCAGACTTTTGTTCCTTAAACTTTGATAATGATAATTTGTTAGAAATCACGAAATACTCTTGAGATGTTTAATTGGTCAGTTTAAATGTAAAGGTGCCTTTTGGACATGTTTTGTGTAAAATCAGTGTAAATTAGAGCTTTACTGCACAAAAGAACAGTTTTTATTTAATGTTACTACAATTATTGTTGACTGGGTAGCTGTGGCAGAATGGTTAGGGGAATTGTCCTGTAACCGGAGGGTTGCCGGTTCCATCCCCTGTTCCAGCCGTCTCAGTCGTCGTGTCTTTGGGCAAGACACTTCACCCGCCTTGCCTACAGATGGTGGTGGGTCTGGTGGTGCCAGTGCATGGCATCCCGCCTGTCAGTGTGCCCCTGGGCAGCTGTGACTACAATGTAGCTTAGCACCATCAGTGTGTGAATGTGTGGATGATAGCGTAAAGTGCTTGGGGGACCCCAGGGGGCTTGATAAAGAGCTGTAGAAGTTGAGTCCATTTACATTAGTATTTAGTGTCTTACAATGAACTCTATTGTGAGAGGAAATGTTTCAAAAACAAGCAGGCAAGAAAAAGATATATATTTATTACCAATGGATTCATTGTTTTTTTATTCCATTCATGAGTCAAAAAGAAAATCTGAATTCTGCCTTTAAAGTTAATTTTATAGTTAGAAATAACACCAGATTTGTCAGGAGTTTGTCACTTTACAAGCTTTAAGTTGCTGCTTGTTCTTTAAGTCAAACAGTTTGAATTTATTTATTCACTTTTACAATAAATGCAAAACTGTTTGCTGTCCTGTTGTGTCATTTTCAAACCGCTGTTCTTCTGCAGGACTTTATTAGGAAAGAATATGTAAAACTATACCTTGTTCTGGTTGTGAGTTGGTGGGATAATTAAAAAAACAACAACAGATTACAAAAAGAACAAAGTCAAATTAGCTTTAAAAAGAAATGAAACAGACTAAACAGCTTCTCTCCCATCTCCAACGCCTCCAGCAGAACAAGACAAACTGTCATTTGTCTCAGTGCTGATGCTCTGCAGCACCTCATAATTTCATTCTGCCTTCATTACTGCACCTTTTTTCCCTGGATCCCTTGTTGTTTTTAATTTGAGCTATTACAGCAAAGTAAATTCATTTGTGCAACATGACTRGGCACAAATACAAAGATCCTTTCAGATTTGTATGAGTCGTGTGACGTTTGATTTCTCCAAAAGACCAATAAAACCTAAAAGTACACTTTAGATTTACAGAGTGTCATTTTTAGAGTGATTTTTTTCTTACCTTAAAACATTGGTGTGCAAAGTCAGTCCTCAAGAGCTGGTGTCCTGCATGTTTTAGGTGCTGCCCTAGATCAACGCAGCTGCACCTAAGGAGTGCCTAATTAGTAGGACTCTGCAGACCTTGCTGACCCTGTCCCAATACCCACACTCCCACCCTCGTTCCACACTTGTGCACTTCAAATGCGCATTCATGCTGAAGGGTTTGAGTGCGTAGTGTGTCCCACATTCTCCACATCTGCCCTTCGCCCCGCCCATTTTGGGTACTATTTCCGCCCTTCCGTGAAGTTTGCATTTTTGCGGACTTCGGCGAAGTGTATTACCCACAATTCATTGCTGCATGTGACATCTGGAATTAAAATGCAGACCGCAGAAGAAGAAAATCAATATTCATGGAAGGATGGATCATGGAAAAACTACTTTGGGCCATTATTCATTTGATAAATGATAAAGGGGATTTATTAAAACATGAGGGATTTAGTATTAAATATAAAATAATTTGTACCCCT
>NW_013952457.1:346370-348018 GCF_001266775.1 Austrofundulus limnaeus
ATGTATGTTTATTTTTTTGTCTTTTTTCTGTTATATTGGTTCAAATAAAAAATGCCATGTTGGATGTCGCCGTTACGACGCAGTGATGCAAGTTGATGATGTAATCTGTACTGTCCCAATTCTCAATCGTTTTGCACACTTGTAACCTGTGAACTCGAACACTATGCACACTTCGACTGACTCCACACTTCWYAAAAAAAAGCAGCCAGGTGGGGACCGAAGTGAATCGTGGGGACCATTGTCAGGTCCCCACGGGTCCAAATGCATGCTACAGGTGTGGGGTTAAGTTTAGGACCAAGGTTTAGGTTAGTTTTAGGGTCAGGTAAGTTTCTGTGAGGTTAATTTTAGAGTATATGGTCAGGGTTAGGATATAAAGTCTAAAAAACATGAATGGAAGTCAATGGAAGGTCCCAACGGGGTCAAGAAATAAACGTGTGTGTGTGTGTGTGTGCGTGCGTGCGTGCGTGCGTGTGTGTGTGTCCACCCCCCAAAAAAAGACTGATGCTCATATTTGAGTCAGTTATTGGAGTTGGTGCAGCGATAACCTTAGAAGGCAGTGAAGCAGCAGCAGAGCTGTTTCGCCTGTGTTAAATTCCTGGTCTCTTATCTCACCCAGAGGGAGATAAGAGCCCATAAAGGAGGTTAACTGGGGGAAGAACTGGCTCTCCGCTGCGCAGAAGAAACTTGGGTGAATTTATTATTAGTGAAATGTGAATTCATCAGCAGCACCTGTTTGAAAAATATTCTGACAGTGCATTTGTTCACCTATTTTAAGATCTTTGCCTTCAGTTTGAACGGTTTAACCACAGCCGTCATTATTTCACCTTTAGCTGATGAGGTTGTGTTAAACGGTTTCTAATCTTCACAGAAAACACAACCATTCAAGCAGAAACATGTTTTTTTTATTTCGAAGGGTTCAGGCYGCACACAAAATGTTATCATCAAAGAATTAAGGAATTCTCGAAGGAATGAATGTTGCCCGTCGCTTTTCATGACTCAGTTTTAGTCATCTTATTTAGAAAAATTATGAAGTTTTATTTTTGTTAAAGTTTAATCTTGGGGGGATAAACATGCACCGTTTTATGATATTGCGAGTTGTTACACTCAGAGAATGTAATATGAATGACTCTTAGCTACTACCAGATAACATTTTAAGTCAGTAACTTTAGCATTAATAAAGATGTAGCTCTATGTGTATTGTCTAATGTATTGGTAATTGGTTGTATGCACATTCAGTGTTTACTTACTTAAAGTTTTATTAAATTCTGTGAAGTAGCTCGTGAGATATTATGCTAACAGAYGGTTKAATCCAACAGTTARTGTTAAAGATTTAAAGATATTGTACAAAGTGCAGCACTTGGAKTATATMTTGTGAATGACTCTCAGCAAACACCACACCAAATTTTAGCAGAACGTCTGTTAAACTTCCTGAGTTAGAGCCAGTTTGAGGCTGTCTAGTCAGTTAGCTGCAGCAGTCATCTTGATTTGGGTTGGAACCAAAACACATTTGTTTATGTAAGACAAGCCAAGGCTAGTTTATTTACAGAGAACATGTCGGTAATAAGACAATTCAAACTGCTTTACATGATGAAAACATAAAAAGAAGTACATTACTGTGACATAATAAATTAAATACATTTAATTAATA
>NW_013952457.1:348519-355285 GCF_001266775.1 Austrofundulus limnaeus
ATTAAATGCATTTAATTAATATTTTCTAAAAGATTCATTAAAGGCCCTGTCACACCAGACAACGTTTGCCAACTTACAAAACATTTTTATGTCTA
Organism: Austrofundulus limnaeus; assembly: GCF_001266775.1. NCBI lineage: Eukaryota > Metazoa > Chordata > Actinopteri > Cyprinodontiformes > Rivulidae > Austrofundulus > Austrofundulus limnaeus. The sequence continues at coordinate 348,615 of NW_013952457.1, forward strand.
AATTGCTAATGAAAGTTATATATTTTATGAATTTGTTAGAATTACAGTATGTACATGCCTAAAAGAAGCTTCCTTTTGATTTTTTCAATTCCAGCTTCAACATAGATGTCTTTAAAATGTTCATAAGTTGTCTAGTGTGACAGGGCCTTTAAATCTGTCTACTGGTTTATGAGATAATCTGCWAACAAACGGTATGAGTTGATTCCCAGTATAGGAGTTTGTGGAAACAAAGATCTTGTTTCCAAAAAGAGTTTCTGAGACAGTCTTGTCTGTTTGCATGCACCTATTGGGGTTCAGTCTCTGTTACTAACACACATGTTTAAATAAAATTTTAGAGTTATAGTTATTTCCTTATGAGTGTCTTTTAAAGTCAGGGCTTTTATTTTCACTAAGACTACTGGTCCTAAAAAGGTAGGTTTTCATTACAGAAACGAACCTAAAAATACAACAAAAGCCAGACACACACACACACACACACACACACACACACACACACACACACGCACACACACACACGCGCACGCACGCACGCACGCACACACACACACACACAAACACACACAGGCAAAAACATTACAGTACTTCATTTGCCTTCTGTGGTGGGTGATGTAGACATAGCATAAAGGAAATAATGACAGTACCACTGTAAAGTTCAGTGACATTGTACGTTTTTGTTCCACGTGTCATTAACACACATGATAAAATACCTGGGTGATAAAATTTGTCTCAAGTTGTCCTGAATAAACAGCAGGTTTGAGATCTCCATAAAGTGGCTCGATGAAACAGAGGTCAGGAGACTGTAATGGCCACTCCAGACATTTTACTTTCCTCTCTCGGAACCACTGAAGAGTCCATTTGTCCATGTAATTAGTTCTGTGTTAGAAAATCTAAATAAGTCCTTGATGAAGCCTGTAGGTTAATGAGTATAAATAGTCCTCTAACAGTTTCTGATACTGAAGTCTGGTCATCAATGCTGATCAAATATCTCCCTAGAATTAAAGCTGGACCTTCATGTTTCTCTGTGGGAAGGAGACACTTTTCAGATGACCTTGCTGAGTCACCTCCAGACAGAAAGTTTATGGTTGTGGCCAGAAAGTTTAATTTTGGTCTCCTTTCACGAAATGACTTCAGAAGTTTCAGACGACGAGTGCTGCTGTTTTTTTTTAAATTTATTTATTTTGACCAGCACAACTTTGCAGCCCATTTTGTTCAGGTGCCTCCTTACTGTGACTCTTGAAACAGACACACCACTTTCTTGCAGTAAAGCCTGTATTTCGGCTGAAGTAGTTTAAGAGGTTTTCTTTCCATCCAGACCAATTTTCTTAGCAGCAAAGGCTGAAACTTTTGATGGTCTATCTGATCGTGGCATAGTGTCAAGAAAARCCACTAATTCTCTTATTCTTTCTCCCTTTGAATGGTCCAGATTGGCATTTTCATGTATATTTTATTTATTTYATTATCCCACGTTTTATGCGTTCTCACAGGTTTCTCCTTTTACTTCTGCTTTTCTCATGTCTCAGAAAACAGCCATCAGCCCAGCACTCAGTAAAATTGACTTTTTATGCGCCATTAACAATTCCAATCTAATACTGCCTTTAATGTTTAATATTTTGAATGAAGCTCCTATAAATTAGATAGAATTTGATATATGTATTTCAGCTCTGGGAGTGTTCATGAATGATTTAAATACATCTGTGTAGGTTTTTCAACACAATCTGCTCAAATGCTTCTGGAAATATTTCAACTGAACCGTAAAAACCAAAGCAAAACCTAATTAGTGTTTTAAATTAAAAACTGCTTTTGTGTTTTCTGCTGAGTGTGTTTCTGAATATCTGGGTAATGATCCTTTAGCTAATTATAAAAATATCTGCCTGAAAAAGCCTTTTCTCTCCCAGCTTTGGCTTGGCTGCATGAAAAGACTGGGATGAATTGAACAGGATGGACTGTGGAAATGGGCAATTTCTTTTTCCATCAATGCCTCCATGTCTGGATTTCTTGGACATTTGCAGGTATATAAATAGATAGAACTATGTTTAACAATATCCTTGTGTCCTTACAAGCAGTGGGTTGGAGTTATTTTTCTCACCTCCTTTGAGAAAATCAATTTARATTGTTTTACTTGTTTTTTTCTGGTTGTCAGGACCTGTTCTAAATGTTTCATCTGGTTTTATGTGAAGGTTATGCAGAAACAAAGGTTAGATAAAAGTAAATTTTGAGGAGCTTGGCAGGAAATTGAAAACACGGGATACCAACCATAAGCTAAAGCCCCTGATCGCCAGAGGTGAAGGGATCATTTTACATCTTCTCACGATGACAGCTACACATGAGGTTACATGAGCACAGAACGATGTGGGACAAAAGGTTGGCAGGTTTAACATTGTTGCTACAGATTGTCGGCTAACATTTACAATAGAATTTCTATGTCTTAATTCAATAAAGGGGCTGTGGTTATTTCTGAAGTGACGTTGTGTCAAACAGTTATCAATGATACGTTATCAGGCATCAGTCATAAAGCATGAAGTGTGGAGGCAGAAATGTAATATCTCTTTAAAAATGACCAGACCATTCACAAAATGCAGACGACGTTTGTTTTTTTTTATAAGGTGTTTTAAGTTTGTTTGTTTAAGAACAATTCAGATTTGGAAGGAAGATGTCATGATCTGTCTCTTCGTCTATTTTCTATTCCTGCCTTCTGGTTTTCTGATTTCAGTGGTTCTTTGTGTTTTTCTGTTCAATTCCTCCTGCCTGTCTCTGTTGTGGCCCCGCCCACATTGACCTGCTCCTGTGTGTCTCCTCCAGGTGTTTCTTGTTCCTTATTTTTGTTCTTCTTTAAATTATGTCTGCTGTCTTCAGTCCCTTGTCAGTGCTTGGTGTTGTGTTCCCAGGACTGTGCTTGTTTTCCTGCTCTGTGTGTCTGTACCAGTTCCAGTTTTTGTAAATACTTGCTGGACTTTCAGCCATTCTTAATAAAGTTTATTTAAGGACTTCAGATCAGTAGAGTTATTCAGTATGCATTTGGGCTTCTACACAATCTGCCTAACATGATAGGAGAGTGAGGGATGAACTGACAGATTTAGGCTTTGTCTGCAATAATTAGGGTGTTATTCTACTTTTAGTGGTTTAAAAAATGGATCTGAGTTGAAAAACAAACAAATCTCCTGGTCTAACTACAGTCCTRCATTCACTTGTGTTTATGAGCTGTGGATCATGCTTTAATGAAGCTTTGTGATGGGTTTTGTCATCTAGGGGGACCTCTGAATAGAGCTGAGGTAATTATAGGTACAGTCTTCAGGGAAGAGATCTTGGGTTAGGTTTTATATCCTGTCTGGCCTGGGAATGTCTCAAAGTCCTTCCTGGACCTTTTCCCTCTTCTAATAAACTTCTAAGGAGGAAGGGATGAATTCTTATTTGTCAGCATTGATTTTAGCCAATGCTTAATTTTAAAGTGCCTGTGACATGCATTTCCTTCAGACAAAGATAACAGCTTTATATTTAAGAAACGTGGCATAATACATGTGATTTTTACCCATTTTGTCAAATAACTGGATTATTTTCTTTTGAATTTGGCTCAACCAAAGGGAAACAGGAAATGACATCAAAAGGGAACTCTTCAAGAACAGAAAACTCTTTTGTCTTTGTTTATTGGAACAACAATTATTTGAGATCTGACCTTTTTTCTTTGAAGACTCAAAATAAAGAAACATTAGATTCTTCTTTACATGTTGTTATCCAATGATCTGCTCACCTTCAGACATTCCCCTTTGTCATCACTTCCTGTTACTTCACATGCAAATATCTCAACAATTGTTGAGGTACAGGCATGATTTATTTGTTTATTCTTTTATCTTTCCAAAAAGGCCTTCATATTTATTACAAAATTTGATGCTGCAGGCACTTTAACTCACGACTGGAGATGTTCATAGAAATAGTTCAAAATAGGCACCAAAGTCCAATACAAAYGTTTTCATATGACAATAAAGTGTACCATATGTCAGTTTAGTCACGCTAACATGGTATGAAAACATCAGCATGTAAAGTTAAGAGACAAGTTTATTTTTGCAAACTGAACAGGATAAAAAGCTTAAACAAGTTTTATGCAAACATCAGACGAAGCAGAAAATGTGCAATTCAAGCGATATAAACCTGGTACAGGTGGTTCGAGCATGACAGCATAAATCCTATTATACTCCAGATGATGTGGGTAAAACCTGAGGGGATAGAGTTGGACAAAAAAGAGAKCCAGACTTCTCTTCTCAAAGCTCACATCACAGAGACACAGTGTGAGAATTCTTTGTTGTCTGATGGCTTTCTCCAAGTGCCCACCTCCTATTATTAATTTTTGCCCCCCCCCCCCCGTGCTGCAGGTACTGCACCTCATCGTAATTTAATTGGAACAATCTCTTGTTGCAGTTGCGCTCGCCATCTGTGATTTTTTTCCCCTTTAAATAAAGCGTTTCCGAATCTGGTTTTGAAACATTGATGCGCTGTGAATCAATTAACAAATGAGCCAGACGAAAGCGATCAGGTTGCCTTATCCGGGCTAATTGTTCAGTAATTGGTAGTTTGGAGGAATCTTGTTTGTTTAGACGCAGATAATAGAAAGTTTCCGACGTGTGCATGTCTTCAGAGTGACTCACCAATTTCTGTTTGCAGAAAAGTGAGCAAAAAATGAATAAGCTTCACATATAAAAGCTGTGTTTTGTCATGCTCTGCCTCATTAAACAACTTTTTTGGGGGGTTGTTTATTTCAGGCTGCTGTCCCCTCAGTTCCCCCTAATTATTTTTCTTAAAGACTCCTGCAGCGTAATCCTTGTTTACGGCATTATTTTAGGGATGAAAAACCAGAGGAGAGCCTTGTGACTTTTCTCCTTGATTTCCAGCACAAAACAAAGCTGCTTTGCTGTGKTAAGGCACACAGCTGTCCTTCCAGAGGGCTGAATTTCATTTACTTTCCTCTCAGCTGGCAGGATGCCATAAACAATACCATTTCTTTACTGCTGCCAGCTGTTTGATGCTCAGTAGGGTGCAACAGAGATCCATGCTTGGGAAGCCCTGCGAAGATGACATATTTTTTTATTTGATTTTATTTCAAACTTTATTCATTCCATAAAAAACAAAATTCTGTGTACAATGAAAAAATACAAATATAATGAAATGAAAGGTGGCAGAGAGAAGAAAAAAAATCTTGTAATATCTGCCCCTTTTTTCTCAAGTATAAATTCAAACTATAATAATCTTCAGTTAACAAAACAAAACGTTGAATCTTTCTAGAACAACAAATTGAATGGCTACATATTAATCCACTTCATATTTTTTAACCATCTAATCTTTATCATTCTCTTAAACACATACATTAATGTGGCACTTTTAACATCGTCTTCCAAATTATTCCATATTCCAACTCCTTGGATTGAGGTGCACCGTTCTTTCAAACATGTTCTAAATTTAGGTTTCTCATTAACATTTCTATTCGCTTTAGATTATAACAGCTTTCTCTCTTCGCAAAGTTTATCTGAATGTTTAAAGGTAATGTGTTTTGGTGTGCTTTATACATAACTAACAAAATATAATCAGCCAAATCATAGAATTTCAAYAATTTCAATTTACAAAAAATATATTAGATGGATAATGGTAGTGTTTTTTGAGTGAAACTTCTTAGCTCTTTTCTCCAAAACAAAAACAGGATTTGTAATTGTCTTACATGCTTTACCTCATACTTCAACACAATAGACCAAGTGTAGAACAATTACTGTGTTAAATAACATACGGAGCATACATTTAACAAGTCCCTTACTTTGGAAATCAATGCAATAGATTTAGCTAGTTTTATTGTTAAGAAATTAACATGAGGTCTCCATGTCAGTTTCTCATCAATAATAACACTCAGAAATTTTACCTCACTGACTCTACTAATCTCTACACCATCAACTCTAAATGGAATGTTACAGTTCTTTGTCTCTTTGTAAATAACATATAATTAGATTTGTCCAAATGTAATGATAATTTGTTGAGTGTAAACCAGTTTTGTATTTTCACAAATTCTGCTTACATATTTACATGCATGTGCACGGTGCACCAATAAAAAAAACTTCACAGCATTAGAATGAGCTTTTTTAAATGGGGTTTTTACAAACAATAATCCACATTAGAGGATGGGAAAAGGAACCACTTGTTAGAGGTATATTTTTTAAAGCAGAACAAAAGACTTTTTCTAACCACAACCTCTGTGTTTTACAGACTTGTCTAGACTAGATTGATTATATTAACTCATGCACTGCCATTTTCATAAATTTTATTTACTGGTATGTTTTTGTCTCCTGAATAATCTGTTCCAGAGTGTAAAATGTTTTTTTTTAAATCGAGCCAAGATTACAGCACTTTCAGTCCTCGAGGGGCACAGCAAATAGGATGGTACAGCTAAAGGATAAAGAAAACATTTATTTGGCCTTTTATACATTCAGAACATTGTGCAAGCAATTATTTCAGTGGCTCATAATTAAACACTTCCTTGGAGACAGCACACACTGTTCATGTTGTCAAATCTATTCTCTACTGGAGGGTTAGTGCAAGGGACCAGCCAGATAATCCTTTGTGTTGTAGCTGTCCACTGCAGGCGTCATCACAATCTCTGTTCTTCCAAATATAAATAAATAAATAAATACAGATGGGTA
>NW_013952457.1:360419-366117 GCF_001266775.1 Austrofundulus limnaeus
CACACACACACACACACACACACACACACACACACACAACTTAGGAGTTCCTGGCCTATACAACATTACAATGAGGCTTATTTGTGTCTGTTGCACCGATGGACTCATGAATCTAAACTTTAAAATGTTCTTGCAGCTTCTGCATTATCTGCTTTTCATTTCATAAAGGACATGCTGACTGTATTTCCTATTTAGGAGATAAGAAAAGGACCCACAGGACTACCGTTCCACTTTCAGAAAGTCTACGCTTCCAGGTCACTTCACTTAAAGAACAGGTGATGAAAAGACAGACAGGTTTTGAGAGGTCCCCTTCGGGGCAAGATCAGATTGACTGGAACATTTCAATCATGTTGCCAGGCTCTCAGATTTCTGGATCAACATGAGTAATCTAATGTTTTACTCTCCCTCTGTAACGMTTTATTCTCTGATGACGTTCATACTGAGACATTCACTGGAAAAATGAAAGAATAAGAGCCTGCAGATATTTCTATTTGCCAGATAATTAAGGAAACATTTAGAYGCTGACTGTGCATGAGTCAGTAAATATTAACTAGGCTTAATGTGTGCTAAAGCTTGAAAAATCTGTAAGAAAGGGAAGCACATTTAAATGTTTGTTTGTAGTGTTTGGTGTGAAAATGTTTCTTAAAGACCCACAGAAGCATTCTGTACCCCACACACACACACATTGAAGCCACAAGTAGACAACTTTTACTCAGAAGTCAATTTATTCATTTGTGTGCATTTTAAAACAAAAATAAAAATCCCAGGGGCTGTTTGACCTGCATTTAGTCAGACTGACATCATATAAAACAAAATAAAACTGGATATATTTTCTGAGAAAAAACAATATTGAATGAAAACTGTAAAAAAGGAAAGAATGAAACACCTAACACAATAGCTTGACTGCAGATTGTTTAAAATGCTGCAGATGTTTGTTTTTTCAAAATGCATTGACCCTTTCAGACTACCTTGAAAAACAAGAAACTCTCACAATTCAAACTGTATTAGCAGAGACTCTCAGAATCCGTGCTGTCAGGTTGTACAATTCTGCARCAAAGTCGTAGCTACTTATCTTTATCTTGTGCCATCTGGGGTCAGAGACTATCACAGTCTGAATTCCTCCAACATTTAAGCCCTTTTAATAAATACAAATGAGGGTTGGGAGGGTTGCATATTTATGGGTTTAGGTTCAAGATGTCTCATTTCCGCTGAGAGGACTGTAAAACAATGTCAGACCACACCATCAGCTCTCCACAGTGCACAGTGTCTCACCCTCCAAGGAACTAATTAGGACTCCAATGTAACACTTTACATGGCAATATTTTCCAACCCCAGTTACGAACTGCAAATATGCAAACAGTCAGAACACACTCTGGACTCTGTGGCTCGAGCACRTTTAAATGAAGCCTGTTGTGGAGGACAGGTGGTGCAGAGATGCAAAACGTGGTTTGGATGCTTGATTCTCGTCTCAGAAATGATTTCAAACTGATATTTTACACTTCTGTGACTTTCTTTAAGTCAGAAAGCAAAATAGTCTTGATGAGATTCAGGTCTGTGTGTAGAGACGTGCTGCTGGTTAGCACACCCTGTATGTGTGGCATCATAGCTGCACTGGTCCWGCTCTACTGAGACACTGTTGCTCAGAAATGACCCTCACTCTTCCATCTTAGTGAGCTCAAGTGGAATGGCTTGACCTCAGCTCCCTCAATAAAATGAATGAGCAGAAATGTTGCACTGGTTTCTGCCATACACATGAGAAAATGATGTGTCTGTGCCTCACAGAACGCCTGGCCTCGTTTTAATTTGGTAACAATGAAGTGGTAAGACGATTAAAAACAGATTTTGGAATTTCACGCTTCAAGTTGAGTCAAATTAAAGCGGAGTCAAAGTTGTTCAAAATATTTTATTTACATAAAAGTAGCATTTTTTGAAGGAATACATATCACACTCAACCATGCAGGTCCACATTTTTAAACATAGATGTGTATTCTGTTAGAGCTCAGAGTAAGTGTTAAAAATGACTCTCAGCTACTGCCACACTGAATTATAGCTCAATATATGTATAAAAATAACTGAGTTATAGCAAGTTCTGTGTTAGCTACTGTCAATTATCTGTGGCAGCCATCTTGAATTAGGTTGATTCCACATGTTATCAGGAACCCTTCATGTGTAAATGACAAAAATCTGAAGACCATTCGTCATTTTGACAGATTGAAATTAACACCCCTGACCACTTAGTGGCGAGTTAGCATATTAATTAAGTTGTTTTTAAACTTCGTGTATGACCTTGTTGGTATCACTCGGAAAAATATCACGGCAGCTGAGTGTCCGAAGTTTCTTCAAAAAGCCCAATGGTGCTGATAAAAGCAGTGAAACAACAGTGTGACAGAAAAGCACAAATTCTGCCTCCAGAACAACATGAGGAGCCGTAAGTCGTCTGTCTGAGGCAAAAATCCAAAACCTCAAAACAACAGCCACTGTAGTGAACTCCTTTGAGAAATTTTTTGACACAAGCAGGCATGCAATTCAGGTCCATGTGGACCAGGAGACTCTGTGTTCAGGCCTCAGCRGGTGATCTGTTCATATTTTGATTTAAATTGTTTAGTTTCATTGTTTAAATATAGTTATTGGAACAAAGATCAGTATTTTAGTTACTACAGAGAAAGTTACTATTATTATTTTTAAAAATGAGGATAAAGATAATGATGGCAGGACTTTTATTTCTATTTTTTTTTTGTCAGTCAAAACGGCGGACAGTGAAAAGTGTAGTGCAACCTCTGGTGTCACAATTAAGAAATCAATTCAGAACCATGCATAAAATAATCTGTTGTAGTTAAATGTTGGWAAAGATTATTCCTCTTTTTATTTTGTTTGAACCACACACTGAATAAAAAATACACTTTTTTTTGACTAAGGTTGAGAAGGAAAACTGGATTCTGATGTTTTTGCAGCTGGAGGTGACATTCAGTTAAAAAGTTCAATTGGCTCGACTTGTTTTTGGAGCCAGACTCGAGTGGCCATTCAGGAAAACAGTTTTTGCCACTTCTGCATTGATTTTTCATCGCAAAAAACGATAACGTGCACTGTCTGAATTTTATAACCTGCTTCTTATAAACAGAAGCTGAATTATTTTTTTTTATCAGTCAGGTGAGTTATGAACAGTCTTAAAATTTTAGTTTATTTCCAACAGAAACATCATTTGCTTTAATTAATGTGTTTTTTCTTTGAGAAGTAGTTCCTTGTTTTCCTGTTAATGAATTAACTTACATCCATAAATCTGATTAATTATGAAAATGTTTTAGAAACTCTGGAGTCTCTCATAGCATCTTCATGATATAATTAGCAGTGGCCTGATAACGGTAGATGAGACACTTCAGGATGAAACAAAGACGAAGATGTTTAAAATGGAACAAGACAGCTCAGATTAAAAACTCCCAAGTTTTCCTGATTATTAAATAAACACAGCCAGTCAAACTGAACTAAATAAAAAATATATTCATTGTCATGCTCAGCATGTTCATTGCCATCTGCAATTTCCTTTTAGCCTCTTCTTTTAGCTCGCGTTGCATCAAAATGACTTGGTTTTGAATGAATGGCTTCTGCGCATCATTTGTAATGACACTCACCATGGATTAGGCAGGAAATGATGTAACAGGTCAAATTAAATCCAGTCACTGCTGTGTTGGTCCACAGGGACTGAAAAGGATCAGGAGACATCCGTCAGCATGAGACAACGACCCGAGGAAACCAAGCAAAGCTGCTGAGAACATCACATACTTAATTCAGAGAAGACCTTGAAGAACRCATTGACCTTTCTTGTAATCTGATATGAATGTTTAGTATCATAGTTCACAAGATCAGATGGGTTTTATGGGTTTACACAGTTAATACAACATTGACATTGGCCAATATAGTGCATGGTGTTATTCTTTGACTTTGTGATGAAAATTTTATTTTGACAGTCACCCATAACTTCACTCACACTCTACTCAGAACACCAGATTTTATCTGTAATCATTATACGGCCTATATAATGTCAGCGTAGGTGGGTAACTTTAATTACTCAAGCAAAGCTGGAAAACATCCTTTAAACTGTCCGTCCAGTTCTTCTTTTGAGCTAGATAACCTGATAACTAAAGCTTTTGTGAAAACYACAAGCCTTCACCATCCAAACAGGCATCAGCCCACCATTTTTCCATTCATGGACCTTTTTGTAAAAATGTATTCTTCATGTCGAAGCACACATTCAGGGCTGTTTCTGCTTTAACCAATGACGTCAAATTTTTAGCGCCACAGATACTGTATCTCTTGATTTCACACTTCATGATTGCACCAAAACATAACAGAAGAACAGCTTTTAAACTGGCAACATTCAAAAGTCTGGTCAAGGTTTAATATGCACCATGACTATTGACTGTTTAATGAAAGTGGTCACACTTTAAACATTTATTAGGTGATTGTTTTATCTGTTTGTCACAGTTAGTTATTGATTTTAGTGGAAAATGTTTGCAGGGGATGTCAAGGAATGTAGTTCAGTGATTTTAATAAATGGCAGACGTTTAATGTTGGATTTAAATAGTTGACAGGAACATGTTTTGGAGAGACAGATGTTTGTTTTCAGCATCATTTTCTGCTGAGATTCATCCTTTAAAGATGTTTCTCAGTACATATTAAGAGAAAATCTTGTCATTTTGAGATAACAGAAGGAGATTCTTAGTTTTCACACGTTGATGTCTAATTTTGTCTTTTCATTTTCTAGCAGTCATCTTTGGTTGATGATGCCTTTATGTGTTTAATCTCTCAGATGCTGGTAAAATTGTGCTTTTATTGCATCGGGCAGCCTGACTGTCAGCTTTAATGAAACCYGCAAACTTGTGCATACATGACAGGAACATTTTGTACATCCTTTTTGTAGAGCTACATTTAACAGAAAAAGACATTAAGGATTGTTGCTTTGAAGAAAAATGCTTTTTCTGACATTATCTGCTTCTGCTTTCAACTAGAAATGTGATGTTCACATCCAGAGATTTGACAGAGTGCACTAAAGTCATAATGCAATGTGAGTAGTTCTTAGAAGAAGGTCACTCACTGCTGAATTCAGACTGACCACAGAAAATAGAAAATCTGGAAGGACAAAAGCAATCAGAGTGGTGAATGAAATCCTTGGACTGATGAACCGGGTAGTTTTGACTCAAGTAATCACATGATTGACACAAACTTTCATTTTCTAACAAACTAACAAAGCATCCTGTTCAGCATTTTTCATCAATACTAACAAAGATCATTTACAATTTTTACACTTCAGTAAAATCAGGAACAGCAAAGAAAACATCATTCTGACCTCTGTGAGGAAGTGATTWTGCACCATTTTTTAAAATTTAATTGTATTTTTTTTAAGTTTTAGATGTTTGGCTTTAGGAACTTTTTAGTTTTGGCTTTTACAGAAAATCATTATGTTCAAATCTTTTGAGGAGAGATTCAGTGGAAAGATTAAAACAATAAATAAACAATAAATATCTTACTTGCTGTAGATGGGTTTTTGAAATTCCTTAGTTTGGAGAAATAATTCTTAATTCTGACTGACTGGATTAACAATCTAAAAACTGCTCTGAGGGGTCAACACCATATTAAAACTATATTTGAATTCAGTTCAATTTTTCTTTCTTTCATTCATTAAACCATTCAATCTATATACAGT
>NW_013952457.1:366127-375824 GCF_001266775.1 Austrofundulus limnaeus
TCTATATACAGTAAAATAAAAAAATTGAATAATAAAAAAATCTACTGTAAATTTTATAGGGATACATGGGTAAATAATTTTATTCATCTTTACATTGTTGTTAAYTTCAAATTACACAGATAATTACATGCAATTTTATGTGTTTTTTAAGAATAAATTATAGCAGTGGCAGATAGCTGTAGCACATCCAGTATAGCCTGATGCACTTTCAACAGGAATTTCATACTATTTTTTCTAGGATACAAATAAATAGTAAAACTGACAGCCTTGAGAGGATGTGTAATTTTTAAAGATTGCAGCAATTTACTTTGGTCTTGACCTCAATCAGTCTGGTCGTCTGGTCAGAAACAAAGTTTATTTCCTCAAACTGAGGCCGTTCGAGGAGCTATCTACAACCTGTAAGTTATTAATTGTTCATTACCTCTCCACAGAACCCCACTTCAAAAGATCTGAACTCTTCCTTGAAGCACTCACATCAAATGATGATCAAGTCAAAGTAAATCCTCACTCCSCCACTGATGTTTGAGTCATTCTGAGCCATTTCCCCCCCAAATGATGAGAAACCTGCAGACACTACGAGTCTCTGGCTGTTCAGACGAGAGGAATCTCAGCACTAATGTGGTGAGAGTGTAATCCCTAGATACGTTCCTAATAACATGTTAGAAGACTGACTAATAGGCTAATAAGTGGCACTTAAGAGGATTATGTTTTGTTTCAACTAAATTGGATTATTAATCCCTGATTTTGTGCTCTTTGACGTTGAGCTGGATCATGAGTGGAAGTTCATGTTTGTGATTGTTGCCTGCTGTCAAACAGTAACTGCACACACTCCTGTGATAATTAAGGCATGGAGCTGAACATGTGGACAGATCATGGGTGCAGGAAAGGAACAGCTCGCTGTTACATAAAAATCATATTAAAACAGAAAACCTTGTTTCTCACTAGATGTTAAATGTTAGATGTYAGAACTCATTTAACAGCCTAAAAATCATGGGACATCACAGTATTATTTAAATCCCACAATRTGTCACTGTTCGACTCTTTTGTTAAACAGGTTTTGTCTAAATTAAAACAAAGYAGTGGAAGTTTAGAGCCTGAGAGTCAGGTATAGGAATCACAACCGAGTCCAGGAAAACCCATTCCCGCAGTTCAAGACCAATGTCATGGATCAAGATGTTCCWGCACCTCCCTCCATCACCATCAACAATGAACTGCTGGGAGATCACTTCACCTATCTTGACTCCACTATTGGCAGCAACCTGTCTTTGGACAGTGAGATTGACAAGAGGATCACCAAAAGTGCCAGTGTGATGGTCTGACTGAGCAAGAGGGGGTGATTCAACAACCAGCCAAAGGTGTAGAGATGCATTCTCAGTACTCTTCTCTACGGCACCTGGACCACCAGGCAGAGGAACTATTTAAAGAGCTTCCACCTCTGGTGCCTCTGACGCATTCTCGAGTGGCAAGACAAAGTTACCAACTGTGTGACCGCTGTAAGCACACAACTTCTCACCACCTCAAAGCAACCAGCATCGACCCACAAAACTCAGAACAGCTGGCAGAAGACTGATGCGGCTGGCCGTCGTTTGTTGGTGACGGCATCATAAAGGACGAGGAGCGCTGCAACTAGCAGCTGAAAGACAGACGACAACAAAGGAAAGAGATTCAGCAATGGCAGACATTACTTTATAATTTATGTCTGTCAACTGTGGAGGCTCTGTGGTACAAACAAATTTCAACATGTTGTTAATGTAACCAGTAACATCATTAGCACTGATCAGCACATCATCAAAATCACTATTTTTGTTAAATTTTTATTTTTGCATTTGTAATTTTTGAGCTCTATTATACACATAATACACATGGATACCACAGTGTTTTTAGTCAAATCAGGAATTATGTTGGAGCATATTGTCCATATTCTCTAACATTRAATGGAGGAAATGTTTATTTTGAGTGAGAAATGTTGATCCTGAAAATAAGAGTCAGTCTTTCAAACTTCACTGAACCAAAACAGTGATTTTTTTTAGCTAACAAACTGAGTTATACTTTACCACTATTTTTCTTACGTTTTTGTTCAGATTGATACAACTCATGATTTTTGAAATGACAGGTAGGTGTAGATTTTCATTCGAGTTATAGTGATTTTGAACTTTAACATTTACCATTATTGAAGAATGTAGAAATCTCCAACACTTAGCTTAAAAGCTTTGGTTAACTTAAAAGCTTTACAATTCACAGTCAGATTGTCCAGCCTTCAGCACGTCACTCATTTCTTTAAGTGCTTTGTGAAATTACTGACTCATTGGCTGGCAGCAGAAATAATCTGACATGAATTTCATTAAAATAAGAACCTGCAGGAGAACTGCTGAAAAGGTGATGAAATGTTGCTTTTCAGGTGAAAGTAAAAATGCCACAGGCTCAATGTTCTCCAAACTCAGTGACCACAATCACCGCTCAAACATTCACGTATGATAATAAGCCAAACAGTCGGCAGCTGGTGCTTTTAGGGGAAAGGGTCTGAAACAGGAGAGCTAGGTGTCGGAAAACTTGATCTGAGCAAAGACTGGGTGCAAAAATCTGTTTTTGAGCTTGAAATTATTTAGACTTTAGAAACTCAATGTGAAACTAAATATATTTTAAATGAAAGCATTTCTGAGTTTTAATCAAGATATAAACCCAAAAAATAATTTTACAACTGTAAATTTGAAGATTTCTTTGTAGGATTTTACAAATTTATTAATTTTCTTGTTTTGTTGGGGTCTTTTGCTCAGGAGGTGAGATGTTTTCTTCCACAATTCAAAAATGCAATGTCTATTAAAAGTGTTCACCCTCTTGGACATTTTATCTTTTTATTGCTATTATAGATCCAGCATAGAAATTGGATTTTTTGGCATAAAAAAAATAAAAAAAGAAAATCTCTACATTGATGGAGATAAATCAACAATTTCTACAAATTAATAAAAATGTAGTATTTTATGTACTGTATGCAATCACTTATTTAACATGTCTTATTTATATTTAATTGGCATTACTTTATTATCATTTCATTACATTTCATCAAAGAAGATGATTGTTTTTTTTTTTGTCAAGATGACACTTTATATTGACCGTGATTGATTTATTATAGTGAAAAATATTTTTTTATTTATTTGCACAAAAACTTTCAAAATGTCCAGCATGAGTTTTATAACTAATTGACTTTATATGCATGCAAGTTTTATTTGAACTCAAAAGCTGAAATGTGACTGTTTGTGAGGTGAGCTTTGCTGTTTGCTCCCTTTTCACCACAGGAGACTGAACAAAGTCACATTGAAGCTGTTCTGTATTGTTCAGCTTTTTACCAGTGATGCCCTTGGCTGTGTTACTGCCCCCTCCCAGTGTCAGCTATCCAAACAACCTGCTGCTGATTACTCCACAACACTCAGCTTCAACAAAACAACCTGCTGCTGATTACTCCACAACACTCAGCTTCAACAAAACAACCTGCTGCTGATTAGCTGATACCACGCAGCCCTTTTTCTCTCCCTCAGCTCCCGTCATGCCCTTGGTTACCAGTTGGATTTTAAGTCCCAATATCACAGGGGGAAATTAGTGGTGCTTATTTTTATGTGTTTATTGCATTTTTTTTTTATTAACGGCGTTGAACAGATTCTGCAGCTGTTAATTGTTTGAGCTCAGGAGCGTAATAACCTCACCCTGACATAAATACTCTGTTTACACTGATTCACTTATCTGTCTTACTCACTGTTTGACTTCCAGGAAAAAACAAAAGAAGCAGCAGAACACGCTGAGGTGGGCTCACATCCTAGCTGTCACATTTAGCAAATTTATTTTTGGTACAGAAGGTCAGCGATACGGTTGACGGTTTAGATGATTTAACTTGTTATTAGTTTGTTACAGATCTGTTAATGGCTGCATCGGGGGCTCCACGGCTGAAATCTAAATGTGAACACATTTTGTTTATTGTGCTGCGTTGGGTTGCTCATTTGCACAAATGACATCTGTCAGTAGTTTTGCAGCTGTTTTCGTGTTTTCTGAACAACCAGAGAAATTCAAATCAACATTAGGAATGAAGCACTCTCTAAAATTATGGGATTTTATGAACTAAAACTAAATCAAAGTGTTGCAGAGGCAGAAAGACAGAGCGACAGTTTTAGGACCATAGCAATAATGAGTTCAAAGGAAATGGACAGATGTCCAAGTAGTCAGAAGGACCAACTACCTTGATTTGAAAAACACAACTTCCAGTTATTTACTGAACAACACTAAGCACAGAAAGACTGAAAATTATAACTAGAAGAATCTTAATGAACACAAAGAGAGAAAAATATTTCAAAGAAAAGCAAAAACAACTTCAGAATGACATAAAGAAATTTCGTTAAACAAGAAACTGACATTAAAATGTGCAAATTACACAAAGATTAGAAAATATCAACTAAAATGGTCACACAGGCCACAGAAAGCTGTGAAAGGAAAACGACAGCATTAGTTGTGAAAACGATACAAATCAGCCACAAATTATACATTAAAACAAAAACTTCAACAAACTTAAAAAAATAGATTTGTATGATCGACTCCAAGAGACAAACTGAACACTAAGATATAAAATAAGCATTAAACTAAAAGATGATTTTATGTGAACCCAGTTTCATCAAAGACACCAAAGCAAAAACCAGGAAACTTCAGACACGTCTGTGTTGCTTGGAGTAATTTTGCTGAAGCATCTTTAGTTCCTGCTGTCTGTCTGATGGTTTTGCCACAACATTTAGGAAACTGGTGACAAGTTCTGCATCTTTTTGGTGCACACGGAGAAATACTAGCAAACGCATTAGAGCACACCATCAGGGTGTGAATGGGTGAAATGTATAGCATTTTGGAGTTTGGAGGGCCTTGATAAGGCACTGTATAAGTTCAAGCCATTTACCATTAAGCCTCGACACATGGGGAGCAACCAACGATGGCGACAGATGGCAGTGATCACCACCACGCTCCCAGCTTGTCTCCAAGAAATTTGATTGGTTCTTCTTTTTCTTCTTGTATTTTTTTATTGGTGGTTGGCAAAAAATTGGAATGATGTGCATTACTGCTATATACGGAGAATTTGATTGGTTATGAAATTGTAGGGATTTTGACATTTTCAAAACAATTCATGACAGACAAGGCCATGCTGTGTGTCTCTGGAATCACTTCAGAAAATGAGAAAGTCAAACGCAGCTAAGATAATGTTTTCCTCCATGTTGAAAGAGTTTGCTAACTGCAGTCATACTCTCTGCTCATTGGTCAGTCAATGAGACCCTCACTGATGGGTTATAGCACTATGCAACAGAAGTCACACTGGTGCCACTTCACACCAGTTCCATAGGAAATGAATGCAGAAGGAGCGACGTCGCCTCCCCAGTGGTGAGCCCATGAGGACAAAGCTCCCATCCACGCTCGAACCTCATGAGATTAAGACTTAAAGATTGAGATCTCAGATGCAAGGAGATTAAATAAATAAACATCCCAAAGAGCATACAGTCTTGGTGATAAGCTGAGGAGAAGTAAAAGAATCATTTTAGATGGTTTTTGCATCTGATCTGAATGCCTCCTGTATTTCCCTCAAGAGATTTTACAGGCACATCATTTGAGAGGTGACCCCAGGTTTTTCTATCCTCTCCGGCCTGGGAACGCCTCAGGTTCCCTCAGAAAGAGCAGGGAAGAGCAACGTCTTGGTTTCTTTCCTGTGCTCATTACGTCTGTGACTCGACTACAAATAAGCAGAAGAAAATGGATTTTGTAGTCTCCAAAGTACCTTGTCAATCTAATTTACATAAGTTATATATCTCCCATTCCAAAAATCAACAGAAATGGGACTTAATCACAGCAGACCTCTCGTCAGATTGGGTAACAAAGACATCTGTGAGCATAGTAAATCTTATATGTCTGTAATGTAAATATAAACTGGACATGTTTATTTTGTTACTTATTTCATTAGTAAACATTTCAAATATCAATTAGACATACAAGTGTATAAATGTAACAATGTTATACAATTTGCAACCGTTTTTATTAACAGTAATTGGCTGTTGTGGTCATGTGACTCAAAGAGCAATCTATTCTTTTATTCTGACAGTCCTGATTTACCAGAAGTCCTTGTGAAGAAATATTACTCTGGAATCAAACAGTAAAATATGCCAGGCGACCTTTTTTGAAATGAAAACTCTCATGAACATACATTTATGCAAGAAGGATTATAGTCTTATGGTTTTGAGAGCGGACTTTTAAGATTTTGACTAAAAAAACGAGTCAGAGTTGAAAGCAGGATGAGGGACCAACCTCTGCAACACATCTGGAAGTTCCAGCTGTTCCAGCTTCATGCTCGAGTGAGAAATGTGTGGATCTGACTTAACTTTAATTGATCAGATAATCTTTTAAAATTAGAGCAAAAACCTGTGGTTATAATCTCAGGGATTACCAACACAGTTTCTTCCATGAAACCAATGGTTGGGGGACGCTCTTCATGTAAAATCATCCTCCCTGTGAGTTGGGAGTGACATCATCCGGCTGCATCTCAGTGTGCTCAGATTTATTTTGTGTCTTCAGCTCATGACAGAAGATCATCTGCAGGAAAATAGTAGATTTAGAACCTCATGTGCCAAATTATTATGTAAGCATCAGGAGCCCAACGTCTTAGTGTGCAGATCCCTCACATGTTACATAATTAGGATCTTAGGTCTGAAGCTTGTCTCTAATTAGATCGGTCAGCTCAGAGCCCAGTATGTGTGGGAACAGAACAAAGAAGTGCTGAGCAACTGGAATCAGTCATGGGGATGGGAAACACTGAAGATACTGAATCGTTATGAGTTGCAGGAAGAAGCGGAGACCAAATGAATGGTCTTCAATAACACTGGAAAAAATCACCAGAAAACTGATCAGTTTGTATGATTAATACAGGAAGGGCTGGAGGAAGGACAAGAGGGTAGAAAAAGGTAGAAGATAGAAGAAACAAAGGGGATRAGTGACGGAGAAAGGAATTTTGGAAAGGAGATTAAGGAAAGAGAAAGAAAGCAAGGAGGGAAGGATCGAAGCCAGGAAGATGCAATATGGAATGAAGGAAGGATGGTACAAAGGAAAGAAAAAATGAATGAAACAAAGAAGAAAAGAAGGAAATGAGTGAGCGAGAGTTGAATGAATAGGGTAGACTGGAAAGAGGAAGAAAGAAAGGAAGGAAGCAAGGGTGGGAGAGAGAAAAGACATAAGGGAGTTAGTGAGGGAGAGAGGGATGTAGAAAGGGAGGGTGTAAAGGGAAGAGGAAATAAGCAAGGAAAGAAGTGAGGGATGAAGGGTGGGACAAAGGAAGGAAAAGGAATGAAAGAAAAGAATGAAGGGTGTGAGTGAGGGAAAGATGAATATAAGAAGGGAGGGTGGGAAGGAAAGCAGAAGAAAGAAATTGAAGCAAGGAGCGACGTGAAGC
This sequence comes from Austrofundulus limnaeus, assembly GCF_001266775.1. Lineage (NCBI taxonomy): Eukaryota > Metazoa > Chordata > Actinopteri > Cyprinodontiformes > Rivulidae > Austrofundulus > Austrofundulus limnaeus. The sequence continues at coordinate 373,584 of NW_013952457.1, forward strand.
AGGAAAGATGACTTTCTGTAGGAATAAAAGGTAGGAAGGATGGAAGTGTAGACAAAAAGATTTTCCTGTGTTTTGCTGCACTTAAAAAAAGCAACAAGAGCAGCATGGTGGTGAAGTGGTTAGGGCTGAAGCCTCAAAGGTCACAGGTTAATCTCCCAACCTGGAGCCTTTTTATGTGGAGCAGGTTCTTCTGGTGCAGACTGATTTTCTTCAAGTTGGTTGGGTCCTACTTCAGTTTCCTCCCCCAGACCAAAAACTGGTGTGTATATGAGTAATTAAATTGTAGGTTAGAGTGAATGGTTGTTTACCTCGTTTGTCTCTCTGTGATGGATGTGTCCAGCGTGTAACATTATCATTATTTTCTTTTTTTAAGAGTCATCAATTGCCTGCCTGGCAGTGATAAATACTCTGCAGTTTGCAGAAACAACTGTTGTTGATTTTGAGGAAAGTCTAATTTCAGTTCAGTTTATAATTGAAGTTAAAAGAGCATTATCATAGAGACAATAAACATAATATATCACAATGATAGCATTTTATGGGTGCTACATTCTTGTTTTGTTATCTACACATTAAAAYCACATCATTTGAGCATAGCAATGATATCCAACATGATCCAGTTTTCAAAGTTTTATTCTCGTATCAATCAACTTGACAAAACAGTTTTAAAGTACTTCAGCMAATGTATGGAAACCAGGTTAGGCCACAAGTATTTCTCCAAACTGCTGCCTTTTGCTTTTCAGTGCAGCCATTTTTCACTTGAAGATGATAAATCTGCAGACTTTTTCTCCCACGTCCTCTTTTCTTTCATCGCCTTGAACTGGGCCTGACAGCATGTGAATCCCTTAAAATCAGTTTTTTTTTCTCCCACAACATCAATAATGTCTGAAAATCCCAGAGCACAAGATTTTCCATCTTTAATTTGTCTTACCTTCGCTCAGTACTCACCGCAGTGACTTAGAACCCAGACTTCTCTGAAATCTCATCATCAGAATTTCCCTTCATTGAAACAAGAATCTTCTTTTCATTTTCCTTATTATTTAATCCCTTTTYGTATCGCTTTACAAGCTTTAAGCAGTTGGAGATTTGACACTGATATTAAGTAAGTTATTTAAATCTATGCTTCCAAACAGCTGGAACAGAGGTGTGTTTACCAGCTTGTTTTATCATCTCCATCATTGTGAACATGCTTGGACAAAGGAGAAAACAAAAGTTGCAGTAGTGGAAAAAAACAAAAATAAACTTTTTCCTAATTGTATTAAAGCTCCTCTGCAATTCTGTGGTCTGTCTCATTTTCTTCTGCAGGAAATGTTTTCTGTAAGAGACTAAGGATGTTGGCTGGAGGTRACCAGGCACTCAGAGCCTTTTATTAAAACAGAGCCATGTTGTTGAATACATGATGAATGTCATTTGRCATTCTGACGCTCAGATAAGAGCCTGAAAATGGAACTTTCTAGATAAGAGCCTTAGATGTGAAAGTTACATGGCTGTACTAACTAACTTTGGATGTTTAACTTGGTTTTCAGCTAAATTATTCTGGATATCAATGTTTGATCACATTTTTCTTACACTCTAAATGTGTTTTGCTAACCAGATGCAAAGTCCTCAAAACTATTAAATTTGATCGCTTCCAAATTTAATCTCCAGACAAAAACTTACAGCATCTGTTCTCAAAGATAAGCTGTTTATCTTTGTATAACAAAGGCGAAAAAATGCATAACAGTAGTAACCTGGGGAAAATAGTTCTTTTGTGGCAGGAAATGAAATTTCAGCTCATTTTTGATGGAAATCACCCCGAGAGCCAGAATCCCAGTGATTCCACTGACTGAACAGATAATTTGTAAACATTTATGCTATCGGCTCATTTTTTGTTTGTCAGTGGTCATCATTCAGAACTGGTGGTACAGATTAACCCTGCTGACCACATTTGTTTTATAGCCTGAATGATGCTGCATGTGTCTCTGTGTGTTTGTCCATCTAACCAAATATCCCAAAATCAGTAGATGTTAATAAAACTTGTAGAATGTAATCATTAGATTTACATCTATAATGTATTAACTTTTGTGGTAAAATCTGTTAAACTTTACAAAATGAAAAAAGTGTTTTAGCTCTTTCAATTTTAAAGATATTGAGCTAAAATGTAGTGTGGTATCTATCTTTAGAACAAAATCTTTATTTTAATTTGTGTGTAAGAAAGGCAGAGGGTAAAATGCATTTTTTGAAGAAATGCACCTTTATTATTAA
>NW_013952457.1:376100-379278 GCF_001266775.1 Austrofundulus limnaeus
ATATTACACTTTTAATAAATCTTTGCTTTTTTTACCATAATAAAATATTCATAGTTTCAAATTATTGTTTCATCATATTTTTTCCACTAAGTTCATCAAAAGTTTGGAACTCTCTTTAACCAAACAACATGCCCCCTTTGATGTTACAGTATGTGTCAATCTGCTGAAAARGCCTTTAGAGCTTTAGTGTTTGAAACAGATGCTATAAAATCAGAACCGAATGTTCTTTCCTGATGTGGTTTCTGTCTCAGGATTCATCACCTGGTCAAGCTGCAGCTGGAGAAGAGTCGTTTTCTTGTTATTAATGTTGTAAATCAGTGGATTTAATTCAAAGCATATATTTCATGTGAAAAGAAAAAAAAGAACTACAGTAAAAAAATCTTTCGTTCAACAGCTTTGTTTTTCACTGGAACATGAAATGTCCTCAGACAGCAGGCCTCTGCTGGAAATTATAAACATGCATTTAGAAAAAAATAGGTTAAACTTTACATGGGGGTAAAGTGTCATTGTTCAAAGAGAAGTTAATCGAAGGTTTCTTAGACAGCAAAATAGGTTCAGTTCAACATGACCTCTTCCACATCTGACTTTGAGTTTCAAAACATCTACTTTTACCCAGATTCCTCCATTGTTGCTGTCGTATAGTTCTTACAGCCATTAGGAGAAGCGGCCTCGATGAGTCACGAGTGGAGTTTCTAATGAGCCACTTGTCTAAATGATCTATGGAGTCATTTTCTCTGAGATGGGAGTCCTGTGTTGACTAAGGTTTGGTGAAAATATGAGTTTCAGTGTTTGGTAAATACGATGTGAAATAAAGATCTTTCTGAACTTTAGGAGATGTTTTTTTAAGCATTTTAGTGATGCAAATCAACCTGTGTTTTACCTTTATTACAGGCTTTGTGCACAAAGTATCCTGTGCAGTGCATTTTAAAAAAAAGGTAATATCCTTTCTGTGTTCAATTATTCTTTGAAACTGCTGCTAAAGTACCTGGTCGCAAGTAGGTTTCAGAGTTATTGAAAATAAAAAGCTAAAGGATTTCATTATATATGACAAACACTATGATTAACTTTGTCAACTGTGCACAATCATGTGGAGTACCAGGACAGCTTAGTTTTTACCTTTTCTCATGTTACAGTATGCCAACATATACATGTCCCATACATACACCATATTCAGGTCCTTCTCAACTCAGCATTTATGATTAATTAACCATGTCACATAAAAAAAAACACTTATAACACTGAAAACTAGAGAACTTTATCTCTGAACATGATGTGAGCAGAAATATATTCAGGTGTTCCATTGAATATTTTCTGATTTTATATTTATTTGACTTGAATTTTTGCCTTTCTTCCAAATTGGCAGTGTGTTTCTTCTAGACTGGAATGTGAAGTCAAGATATACGTTTTTTTTTTCTGTTACCAAATTCTGTACAACTCTCTATTAAAAAGATAAATAAAAAATTAAATAAAAAAGAGTGGGATTTTAGTATAAAAATGATTTGAACATGGCAGATGCAGGTAAAACTCAGCTTTAAATACATGCAGCTCAGACACAGAAGTTTTTTTCTCAGAAATCCTGATGAATCATCAGAAATCAACAGTCTCCAAAAAGGAAACAGCAGCAGAAGTGTTTTTTTTTTTTTTTTTTTTTTTTTGCCTCTGAGCAGATCAGTGTCATTGTAATGAAATGCACTCAAACACACACAGGTATTTTTTCACTTATTTTAGCATCGTGTTGTCTTTCAAGGTGTAACAGAGTCTAATTTAGCAACACTGATGGGAAAGAGAAACAAATCGACAAAGGACATTTTAAAAAGGTGATCTCTTCTGACAATGAAAGAGCTGTAGGTGTGTGTGTGTGTGGGGGGGGGAGGTGATGAAGGGTCCTTGTTGATTTCATGAGATCATCAGGAATGGTCAAAATATGGAGCAGTGGTGGAGTTGTAGCCGTTTCTGTCAAACCTTGAAATTTATTTTTTGTGCAATCTCATGCAATATTGTGAGATGCTCAGCTACTACCACATCAGATTTTAGGTCAATATCTGTCAAATTAACTGATTTATGGTCATATTTTTGTCTATTAAATGTGGCAGCCATCTTGATTTTGGGCGACTCCAAAAGTTAAGCAGATGTAGACCTATATCCAATGAATATTTCCTGAAAGATTCAGTCAGATCTGAACAGTGATTTATGAGACATTTTGCCGACAGTTTACTCCAGATAGTTAATGACAAAGTTTTAAAMAAAGATGTTGTGTGATCTGTCAGCACTCAAAATAGGTTTTGATGATCAGTCTTCAGCCACTGCTGGAATAAATTTGAGGTCAATAACTAAAAGGGACAGAGTGACGTTGGTCTATGTGTTGTTTTGGAGTCAGTTGTCTGTGGCAGCATCYACCACATCTACCACAAATACTTCAAACTTTGCAACTCATAAGTTTAGATTTTAAATAACTTTGTGCTTTGTTTGCCACTTTGGTGAACTGAGAGAAACTTGCCTGCCTACTTCCTGCAGAGCTGCAATAATGTGTAATTATGCTAAATCTTTTTTTCCTCTCAGTTATTATATCAGGTCGATTTGACTTCTTGTTGTTTTTCCGAACATCAGGTTTCATCAGACCCATGCTGACTCGGTTCATGTGGCTCAGCAGAAACAMGGTTGGTGAGGTGATCAAATACGTTCATCTGAGAGTCACATATTTATATTTTATGCATCATTGTTCTTTTTCATTTACAGACACAGCTGAAGCTTCAGTCTTGATTTATGAAATTGATGCTCATTTTTTTTTAAACTAGGCTTTTATCTGAATAGATTTTGTTTAAATAAAATGTTCAACATAGTCCTCATACTTACAGGCAAATCCAAACAAAGTATTTGATTTATGATAATCTTGGTGTCCTGCAGTAAAATGTGCAGCAATTAGAAAGAATTTAATATGAAGGATAGAATGAAACTTTCACCTGATTTTTTTTGTATTTTTGTTAAAGTCACAGTCAGATCTTCTCTTAATAAAATAAAGAAAATTCCATTTGTATTTTTCACCACTTTAAGTTTTTGACCAGTGGTGGACAAAGTACTCAACTCTAGTACTTGAGTAAAAGTATTGATACTCATGGTCAAATCTACTCCACTACAAGTAAAAGTTACTCAGTCAAAAATCTACTCAAGTAAAAGTACT
>NW_013952457.1:379756-384756 GCF_001266775.1 Austrofundulus limnaeus
CATTTATTCAACCCACCAAGAACTTCAAATCATTAGAAAATAATTTAAGCTCAAGACGACTCACATGATCYCTTTTCCTATTAAAAACAAAAGTTGAGATGAGTTATGAATAAAAAAAGACTTCTAAGTTTAGTAAACACAATAGATCTAATTGAGGCTGAATGTTTTGCATAAAATTGTTTTAAATATAAAACCTTTTTGCACATTTCAAAACATTTAGATCACAATTATCTTTTCTCTTATAAAACACTTTTAGTTTGTCGACAAGAACAAACAACAACCAAAACAACTGTTTCCAGAAAAAAAAGCTTGTTTTGTTCACAGGAGGTGAAAGTCTGGACCTGATTAGCATCTCAAACCTTTTTGCTGCTGTAATATGTGCAGACAGAGGTTTGGCATTAACTTACTGAAATAAGCAGGCATTTGCATAAAAAGAAGTTGTCTAATGGGAGAAAACTTTTACTAAATAAAAAAACATCATCCAGCRTATCCCATGAGCATTTGTGCACAGAAGCTCGTAGTTGAACTTTGTTCTGAAACACGCTGAACAATCTTTTTTATTTATTTTGTAAAAGAAAACAAACCTTAAAATGTGGATCATATTTAAAAAAACTTCAACTAAAGACAGAAAAGTTTAAAGATATTCAGGATGTTCAGTCAGCTGTTCTGGCAAAATCAAACAAGCCAACTGTTGTAAGAAATGACCGTTTTTATTTGATTTAGTGCAAATAGATACAGGAATTACACAGTCCCCCCCCCCACCAAATACCTGCACCAGTTCAAACACATAAACGAGTTGGCATCTACAAGTCTTCATAGACCCGAATGACTAGTTGCACATGGCCCCAATAWAGTAGCTGTCATCTGAAATGACTGAAAAAAAGCTTAAACCCCTTTCAGAAGTATAATTCCACGCTGAGTTTAGCTGAATATTTTGGCTGTTCTCAGTCARCTGTGTCTAAAGGAGAAACATGCAGACAGACTGAGGGAGATGCCAAAGTGTCACGACTGAAAAGCAGAAACATGCCTTGGCAACGAGAAMCACACAACAGAAGAAATGACGAACACATGGACAGAAGCAGGAGGTAAACAGGGAGGAAGCATGTGGAGGGGTTCACGCCAAGAAAAGTMCTAATTAAATCATTAATAATAGAAGAATAGAAGGTAATGTAGTGATGAGGTGAAAATAATATTTATTGAAAAACCATGAATTTGACGAAAGCTTTGTTTGGCGTGGCTTCACCAAAACAAGTCATGTAGAAAACAGACACATTTCTAAAATGACAGAGCTGGATATCAGGTAAAGAACAAGCAAAGATTTGTGCCTTTACTGTTTTGGTGTAATTTTATTAATATAACATAAAAGAAATAATTGGAATTCATTAGCTCATCCAATATTAATTGCAAAATGTTTTATTTTATATCATTTTTGTTTTTCTGTTTTTTTTTCTTATTGTTTTTATTATTGTTGGATATTGTTTTGTTTTTATTATCTGGAGGACTACATTAGCCTTCGGCTAAATACCAAATTTACCTAATTTCCCTCTGGAATCAATAAAGAATTGAATTGAAATCTGGTGCAATGCATCAAATGTTTTTTTTTTTTTTGTTTAATTGCACGTTGTACTAATAAATAAATTAATTCATCCAAGAGCTGTCAAAACTTTGCTTCAGCTCAGCGTCAAACTGTCTTGAGTCCTATTTCTGCTGAAAATATGAGTTAAATTTTTAAAAATAGTCCTCAGTGTGCCCCCATTCTTCACAGCTGACCTGTCAACAGCAATATGAGCCTGTTTGAACCTGACGGATGAACAATGTTGTTTTTATTAGTAAAGTCCATGCATCAAAGGATTCGAGCTGTCGAGGTGATGACAGGGTGCAAACAAGTGCTCATTCTGATTTATTTGAGGATCAGGATTATGTTGTTTGTGTTTTTCTTTAAGCAGCTGGATGAGCTGTACAAGCAGTGATTTTGTGTTTGTAACAAGTTTGTTTCTTTGCTTGGCAGCGTTTTAACTTGCATTAATTAGTGAAAGCACGGTTTCTTCTTGTTTGACAGTCCGCCTCTGCAGGAAACTTTGCATTTTGAAGAGTAATGGTTTGGAGGTTTTTTTCTTAACTTTGCAATTTCACAAAGCGCTAACTAAAAAAAAGGAAGAAAAGCCAAAAATCTTCAGCCAAAGATTAGAAAATCTGTTGTTTTCTTTTTCAACTTTTTTAATTCACCACATCCCAGATTACTGACCATTCTCTAAGCACTGCACAGTCTGACCTTGGGGTGAAGCACTCCTACACTCCTGTGAAGATTAGCAGAGATCCTAAATTATTTCTCCTCTCAAAGAGCGTCTGTCACTGTTAAACGACAAACTMCAACCCCTCCCAGCTGCCACTCTTCTTATTGCTGATGTCTCTCCTTGGCGTTGCACTAACACACCCATGTTTGCTCAAGAACAACAAGGTGACATCACTTCAAGCTTTTAAAGAGATGCTCAAACTGATAACAATCAGCTAATCAGGAACATTTGATCAGCAGCACCTGGCTGTTTATTTCTCTCTTCAATGGAAGCAAACAGCAGGAGTGGACTTTGTTTTCACTCTCAGCTCTCCGTCTTGCTTTTGTTATAGTTTGATCATTCATTTTCTGATGGAATCTGTTGTGTGTTTCTGTACACTTGAAGTGAAGTTTGACTAAATTAAAGAGCGAATATTTTAATATGTTATGACACCCAAAAACCAACAGAAAAAAGGCGGAGCATGGGCTTTCTTTTTCCCATGACTAGAAGAAAGATGTAAATAAACATGAATCAAACTGGTTCATTTCTAAAGTTTAATCCACAAACGTCAAAAGTTTAATTCACATACGTCCTCTCTTTGTGTGTGATTATTATTTTAAATTGATTTTCATCAGCAGAGTGTTAATTATAAGCAGAGGAATAATACAGAGACCCTCTCTCTCTTTCGCTCTCGTGCCACCAAAGCAAAAATCAATCCAAAAGTTTATTGTTTTATTCCCCTGACATCGAACAGTTTATGTCCTCAGAAGATCAATAAGACTTTACAAAAGCTCAAAGCAGGCAAGGACATCCGGTTAGAGATGCCTTCTGATATGAGCAATAAAAAGCTCATGTTTATAGCACCTCGGGTGATTTTCTGGGAACCTGTTGGCAGAGCTTTTAATGCCTTTTCCAAAGAGGGGAAAAAAAGAAAAGCTCATGACTCAAATATTTGATGTGTAGACAAATGCATCCACACACTTATGACCAGAGCAGCTTCAAAGCGAGGCCGTCTTGATGATGTCACAGCCCTGAATGCATTAACATTCAGAGCGTGGATTTAAACATTTGATTTGGCCACTCTGCTTTTACAGGCGTTCTGCTTCTTGCTTGGACATTCTGAAATAATCATTGATAAAACAACCCTATTCATCAAAGCCTTTCTCAACCAGAAATGTGGGCACATTCCTGACTCTGACAAGAWTTTCAAAAACAGCTTAAGATAAACCCTTATTATTCTACAAAATAACATCTTATAGTGAAAAATGACAAGGCCTGTTTTTGGTCAAACTTAAGATATGCAAAATCTTGTTCTCAAGATGTTGGAGATGACTTTTAGCTATAACCTCAAATGTTAGCTCAGTTTCTGTAAAAGTGACTTTTTGTTGCCAAATTTCAATAGCTGTGGCAGCCATTTTGAATTGTACTGACATGAGAAGTTTATCAGGTCTTGTTAAACATCCATTGATAACATCCTGAAAGTTTCATGAAAATCCTTTATGTGGTTCATGAGATATTTTGCTAACAGTCAAACAGACTTGTCTCCAACAGTTAACACCAAAGTTTTAAACAAACTAAATATTGTATAATGCAGATTTTAGAGTATGTGTTGGTGATTATATTAACTACTACCACACCCAATTTTAGCTCAGTATTTGTAGATCTGACTGAGTTCTAATCTGTTGTAAGGTCAGCTGGATGTGGAGTCCATCTTTAACTGGTTTGACTTCAAAACACAATCACGTTTAGATTTACCTTTGATAGTTTTTTCCTGAAAATTTCAATAGAATCTGCCCAGAGGTTCACAACATACTTTTGCCAACAGACAGACTGACTTTGAAAGTTAATGAGAAAGGTTTAAACATTCTTGTTTTGTTTATTTTGCATGATCTCACATGTAAAGTAAAAATTATTTCTTAAATCTAATCTGACAACAGGTCAGGTTTCGATTCAAAAACGGGGTTCTGGATCAGATGGGGGTTCAGACTGGTGGAAAGTGCACGTGGCCACCAAGTGGTGACGAAGAGAAAGACTGTCTTGTTTCTCACCAAGTGGAGACCTGATATCAGGGGATCACGCGCTGTGATGCTGCTCATTCTCCTCCTGAAGCAGAGCTGATGTGGAGCCTCCAGTTTCTGCACATTTTTTTCTCGTTCTTTGTAACCTGTTAATGTTTACTTGGACAGTAACTGGGCGAGCATTTTTCTTTTCTTATTTTATTTCATTTTTTCTTCTTTTGCTGGGGGAAGGCTGATGGGGCACATTTTTTTTGTCTCCCTGCAACTTCCAAACATTTCCCAGCCATTATATGTTATTTCATCCTTTGTTTTTCTCAGAGCATGGCTGGTGTCCAAGACCGTCTCTCCTTCTACCATCCCAGAGAGGCATGAAGAGGCTCTGATTAGGTCTCGTCACTTGTAAGGACGCAGAGGAAGACTATTTGGCGCAACCTTGAAGGGCGCGCGCACTGCCCGGAGCAGGAACCCGCAGGCAGCGATGGAAAACATTTCCAACGAGGGGGACATGTGGCAGCTCAACGAGTCCTGGAGGAACTCGAGCCTCCTGAACGGGACCTCCGGGGTCTGGAACCAGACGAACCCCCTGAAGCGGAACGAGGAGGTGGCGAAGGTAGAGGTGACGGTGCTGGCGCTGGTGCTGTTCCTGGCGCTGGCCGGGAACCTGTGCGTCCTGCTGGCTATCCACACCACCAAGCACAGCCAGTCCCGC
>NW_013952457.1:388581-410602 GCF_001266775.1 Austrofundulus limnaeus
AGAGAGAGAGAGAGAGAGAGAGAGAGAGAGAGAGAGAGAGACTGCAAAATCAACTCTTTTGAGCAATACATTGTAATGCCATCATCAAAAACATATTTAACCTAACCCAGAGTGTTGCTTTCACTCATTCATGCAAGTTTGAGAAATCCTTGAATCTCCTGTGGCCACGTGGGGCTGCCTAAACTCTTGCTGGTTCAAAGCATACCTGGCTCCTCCTTGGAGTTCAGTGTGCAGCCAAGCTACCGCCCCACAGAGCACCCCTCCCCTGATGCATTGTTGTGAGGACAAGCTGAAGTGGGAGTGTCAGAAATGGTAGGAGTTTCTTTCAGAGACTGAGGTCAAGTTCAAGGCATTTAGACAGACTATGATGCAAAGTCAAATTTAATTTTGATACACAGAATTTTCATCACAACTAAAGGTGACATTAGCCGTGTTTCCATCAGCATTTTTTAATGCGCATTTTAAAGTATCGCATCAGAAAAGGTGAATGGAAACGGCATGATTCAAAAAAACTTCCTCTAATTCACAGACAAGTTGATACGCTCACTTGAGGTGGTTTTTGGGTTTTTCGAAAAAGTTAATGCGCAAAAGTAGAGATGAAAACACATTTGCTGAATAAGTTCTGACATAGTGAACATTTACCTCACATGGTTGATCAGCTGTTCTCACTGTCTGAACGGTACCGGACCGGTACCAGAGCGACTGCAGTCATGACTCGCAACAGGACCCTCCTCCTGCTGTCGGCGTATTCTCAGTTATTCCCGTAACGTGATGAGAATTGCATTTCTTTCTCTGTGTCTCCAGACAGTGTGTAAAATCGCCAGAACCAGTTGATATGCCAGAATAAGACTTTCCYGATAGTAGGAACACACTTCTCTCCATGGTCCTGAGATGCAACTTTTACTTCCTGTTTACTACACACATACGTCTGACGTAACTAATTCGCTTCAAGCCAGTTGATGGAAACACGTCTGATTCACATTTCTTCGTTTTTTTTTTTTCCTTTTTGCGCAATTTTAAAAATTCACTCAAAATTTGAATTATAATTGGATGGAAACACTTGACTGTGTTATAGTACTGAACTATGTGCATAGAAAATAACCCCCACCCCACCTTCAAATGTTTAGGAAATCTACATAATATATGACCCTTCACACCAAAATGAGATCAAATTTGGTTAAAATGATCTGGGCATGTTTTCACATTCCTTCTTTTAAAGATACATTTTGATCATTCTAATATCATGAGTGGTTCCAGAGATATGCCTTTATTTATCTTCCTAATCAGGATAACCCATTAATATTTTATTGAATTCTATTTTTAGATTTTTTTTTTTAAAATGAGGACTGTCTTACATCATTTAAAAAAGGGAACCTCAAACAGTATTTGGATATTGAGGTTTACCAGCTGGAAAGACAAAAAATCTTTTCTAGCTCACAGGGAAAAAGAYCAACRTTTAAGCCTTTTCTGCTCAAAATCCTGTTTCAGATATTTAATTTAAACAACCCATAGATAAAAGTTAATATATTTGAACAAAATGCAGTTGTTGCAAATGTTTAACCCAATGCACTATAGCTGCCTATTTCTCCACATACTTTGGGACTTTATCCTCAGTTCCATGTGATTGATCACATTAGAGGTAAATGACAACAAAGTTATTACCTCCATCTTATCTGTTGCCAGCAGAGGGTGCAGTCTATGTTCTGGATACACACTGTATATATTAATAGACCTGTCTTTTTTGATGAGGAATATAAGCCAGCAGGACCAAGTTTATTGGAGTTGCTTTTATTTTTGGAAGCAGAGTCTGCAGAGTAAGTGTGTGTGGCGAGTTTGTAGGAGGCAGACTCTGCCTCCTACAAACTCGCCACACACACTTACACTTACTWCATGGCATTTCTTTAAAAGATACAGTTAATGACTGAAAATGATGTCTTTTTAATATGGAACAAACAAGTGTCATGTCTGACATGTTAAGAAAATATTGTTTCAACCCAGAAGCTAATTGTTTTCAAAAATAATTATTGAAAAATACAAAAAARTACTCAGAGTTTTTTCCAAAATAGCAGTCAGACAAAATGTTTCACAAAGCAGCCATCCATTGATGAGTCAGAACCAAAGTTAGCTACATGCTGTCATAAACAAATTCCATAAACTTCTCTCTGTGCATTTTTATCCTTCATGYTTGGGATTGTAGAAGTGGGGAGCAGATGGTGCAATGCTTTGATTGCTGTAAATAAGTCCAAATGTTGCCCAGCCCTGGTTTCCATTGTATTTTCCTGTGAAACTAAACTCTGACACGCTTGTACTGTAAATTTGTTACTACCATTTGAGTGATGACAAGTTAACACTGTGATCACTGAGTTTGTTTATTGGCAAAGTGTGTGCAGAATATCTGGGAAACATGCAAGTGTTCCTGTCTGAACTAAATTTGAGGAGAGTAAAAACACTGAACTTTTAATAAATAAGGAAAATGAGGTTTAGGTTTCCTTTAGCTTATTCCTCCTTACCTTTTTACAAAATAAAAGCTTATAGAATACATTCTTAAACTCTTCATTTATTTATTTTTTGTTTATTTTTTTGCTAATGATATTCATAAGAGTCTTACGGTAAGACCGGAGGAGAGGGATTGAAGATAATAAACTTTCAATAAAACARAGCATTTTTACTTTCTGTGTGGCTTGTTTAAAGCAATGTTTCAATTTTCCTAAAGAGGACAATATCTAATTTACAGAGTAATTGGAAGTATTGGAGTTTTTGATGAAAAACTTTAAATAATCAACTTAAAAACAGAAATATGTGACTTGTAATGTTTTAAACCTTTATTGGACATATATGTAGATGAGACACGACAATAAAAACAAAGATAAGATAAACTAATTTAAGCTAAGATAAACTAAGGTATTTAAGACTAAGTTGTCCATTCTTTACTATTTGATAAGCCTAACTGAATTAAAATAAACTAGGCCACAATCTATCCTCATTTTTTATTTTTGTTTGTGGATTGATTGGCAGTGATTTCTTCTGTTTTCACAGTTCAAACATATATCCAGCTGGTCTAAAATGACTGAACCTTTTTACAAATGGCAAAAAGAAAGTGTAGGGATGAATGTACATTCCACTTAATGGAAAGCCTGTTYTTGTTAATGTCAAGGGATAATTAATGGAAGCACATCATCATTAATCCCTCCTTTGTTACCCTTTTTGTAACGTGTTAAAATATCATCTTTTAAAAGCAGCTGGTCTGATAAGATAAAAGTGTGAGGGATTAAGGTTAAAAGTAGGATTAAGTCTGTAGCAGTAAATCGAAATGAGTGCAAATGAAACGTGTCAAGCTGGTTTTAATCTTTTATGTTGTGATCTCACAGCTGTGTTCTGTGTCTCCTCCCACGTTCAGCCATGCCCTTCATCATCTCCATGCTGCTGGCGAGCCTCAACAGCTGCTGCAACCCCTGGATCTACATGTGCTTTGCGGGGCATCTCTTCCACGACCTGAGGCAGAACTTTCTGTGCTGCTCGGCCCGCTACCTCAAGTCGTCCCAGTGCCGCTGCGAGCGCGACTTCGACTCCAGCCACAAGAGCAACTCCTCCACCTTCGCCATCAAGAGCACCAGCAGTCAGAGGAGCATCACACAGACGTCCAGCACATAAGCCCCCGCCCCGCCCCACCCCCCAAACAAACACACACCCCACCACCTTCCATTAAGCTGCCCACTCAGCCTCTCAGATACATGCTGTCGCCCATAAAATTTCCAGCAGTTCGATTTCTTCAAATACCCCTCGCTGCTAGTCTCGCTGTTAAAGCCCAGAAGTGGGGGAAGAAACATCCAAGTGTTTTTATTTCAGCAAAGATTGAAAACTGAACTGTGAAGGTAAAAAACAAAAACAACAATCATTGCTGAGGTAATCATGGACTGACACGAGTACCTAAGTGACAAGAAAAAGTTGTATTGTTTAATATTTTTTTTAATGCAAATATACATTTTGTCTTGGTCGTGCATAAAAAAGGTAAATAGAGAAAATATTCTGTTGCACTGTTTTTATTTTTGTTCACAGCAAACCCAACAGATCCACTGGTCTCCCGTTAGGATGAATTTGTTCTACTGTCATGAACCCAGCATTGGCTTTGTTACATATTTGCACACATGTAAACTGTTACTTCAGCTTGTGTTAGACGTGAAATGTCATGCCTTTCACTAAAGATTTGACAAGTTGTTAAATAAAAACAAATAAAAACTGTAAGTAGCAGCAGATGCTGGTCTTCTTCTTTCTCTCTGTTTTTGTCTCCTGAGCAGGATGATGTTTACAGAAATTTGGGGGGTTTATTTCAGTTTAAATCATTCTGTTCAGCCTTTCAAAACTGCTGCAGCTCCATCTGTGAGGGTGTTTCAGGATGTGTGTGGCAACATTTCTGTGACAATAAAGGTAAAACTGTCTATGAGCAGGACTGTTTAATCAGGCGTCAGAACCACCTGCCAAATACTGCAGTGTACTGATTGTTCCTGGGGKGGGGGGGGGGTGGGGGGGGRAAGAGAGAGAGAGAATAATAAATGWCTTCCAGTAGAATACTTTTACATTTGTGGTGTTCAGACTGTGATTTCAGTTCCATTTTACATTTTAATTTCCCTTCTTCAGCTTCAAGGCTTCTTTCTGCTCAGTTATTTAGCTCACCCTGAAGTTTTGTCCTTCTGCAGCACAAAATACTGAACTTATGATCAGCAAATTCAAGCAGGTCAGTAATTTGCACAACCTTTTATTATTTATTTAATAATTATTCACACAAGGCTCCTAAATGTTTGGAGACTCCTTGAAATCAGTTTGAATGTGTGATTTATTTTTATCAGGGTTCATATCAGCGGGATGTTTTTGGGGAAGGTTTTTTCCATAGTCTGGCAGATTTTCAGTGGAGCTCAGAGGTAATTATCTCCTGGAATTTTGTAATTTTTTAATATCATGGCTCGATGAGTCCTCAAGAAGTTTTATTCAAAGAGTGCRAGGCTTGTTTTGATGTTTGTGTGGATTTTGTTGGTGAGGAGGCGAGATGTTTACTTTTCTCTTCTTCTGACTGCTCGTGCATAAAGGTCACATTGTGCAGAAACAGAACACCATCACACCTTCTTTTGCACACAAGCAGAAGTTTTTCATAGCATTTTTATAAGTTAAAGCATCTGAAATTAAATGATTAATGAGTTTTTGCTCAGTCACACAAGTGTCCACTCAGATACTGCTTTATAATAATAAAAAGTTTGTCCTTTTTTTATTTTTTTAATTGTTCTTAAATTTTAGTAATTTGCTTATACAGACTGAAAATGTAAAAACACAAGTTGTATGTTCTTTAAAAGCTTTTGAACATTTTCATTTATTTACAGTATATTTTAGTGAGCTCTGACCACAGATGATGTTTCTGAACAACACAGTTTTAATTGAATGCAAAGCATGTTAACAAAGTGTCTTTTTCTAAGCAGCAGCTAAACTCAGTTTGTATTTTCCAACACTTGTGAAGAAAGAAAAGACAAGAAAGCAGCCAGAACAGAACGCGACAAGGTTACAAAAAAAAAAAAGGTTGCTGATGGCACTGAACCATCAGTGATGAGTCTGAGACACACAACAGCATCCTGTAGTGGGTCACAGCTCACTGGTCAGTGCAGCTTAGCCCTTTCAAAATAAGACTGACTTTTATTTAAAATGATATCCAAAGGTTCTGGAAAGTCTTCAGGTGAAAACTAATGATGACCAAATACTGTCTTTGTTTAACACCTCAGACTATTACACAATAATTAGTATTTTTTAATAGTTGTTCAAATAACACTTCAAACGCTTAAATGATGTATTGGTAAAATATCATCTTTCCAATCAAACATGAACCAAAATCTTCAAACAAAACAAGTTTCAAATTAAACACATTGCATTTTTGTAAAAAGGTGACAGTCAGTATTCTTCTAGAAATCTATTTGGACATTAGAGATTAAAATTAAAATAAAGAACAAAAATAAACATCACAATAAACAATAAGGAAGCTGTTTCCAGGCCTTTTTCGTTTTTTCATACCTTTAAGCATTGTTGGGAGCAAAGGGAAGCTAACTAACACCTGAAAAAAAAACAAAGCTTCAAAACAAACTTTTAACATGTAAAGCATAAACATCATCCACAACTGTGGAAAGGTTGTTTCTTGTGAACAAGCAGCTTTTATTGTGAAACAAGTGAAAGTGCACACCCAGAGTTTTCTCATAATGACCGTCTGCTGTCTCCTCAGGGAGGAAGACCTAGAAGTGCCAGAGCTGTCACCGTGTACCGCCTGCTGCAGCTGCCACTGCGCCTCTGGTGGCAAAACGCACAGTGGGCTTTTCAGATCTCTGAGTCTGAGTCAGGAGGGTGGGGACACGGTGCGTTACAATGGGAGGAGGATGAGTCAGTTAGAAAAGCAAATATGCCAGGACTTATTTGGGGTTGTATAAAAAAGACACCACACCTCATCTGATCACACTTCAACACCGGGCTGTGGGCAGTTCCTAGGCCTCCTTGCGCAGCGCCACACGCACACTGCTGAAAATCTTGCCCAGAGCTTCGAAGAAGGGATCACAGAAGGTCTGAATGCAGAGGGAGTAGATGCGGCTGACGCACTGCGACTCGATCAGGCAGCTCTTGATGCAGGGAACCACAGCCCAGATGTGACAGAACGAGATGCAGGCAAACAGGAAGCCCCAGAGCAGAGCCACCGGGATGCCAAAGACAGCAGACAGAACACGGTAGCACCAATACTTGGACACGGTGAAGGTGGTGTAGCTGAGCTTCCACACCCCGTCCAGGCTGTGTGTCCCATCTGGCTCTGCAATGACATCCTCAAACTCCACCTAAGTGTAAAGAATCACTTGTTAGTACAGATCACTGAGGGCGCGCAGCTTTTAAGTCTCTCTAACATGCACATCTGAAGCACAGGCTTTGAAAGGCTGCAAAGTGTTGCAGTTAAATTTATGCAGGGAAATGTATTATTCCGTGCACTCCATGTAGTCAAAGTGGTGAAATGGTGTTTAATGCTGCATCCAGATCAGTCAAAAAAGCTCCATTTCCAGCAGCTTTTTCAGAAATCAACCCTAGCCTCATGTAAAATTCATGGGAGCGGCTCTACAATGGTCCAATCTGCTCTTTGGGTTTCATTACGTGCCACCTGGTCCTTCTGGAAAATATAGACCATCACATTCATAGTTGAAAATCAACTAATTGTTGTCAGTAATCTTGCAGAATGCAGACTCAGCACACATCTGTTCTCAGCATGCAGATTACGGGAGCTGTTCAGTGAGGGAAGAAACAAGTAAATTTCTTCTTCTGAGAGAATAGATGGAAGTTTACAGCAGTAATATTCTTTTTAGGTTTATTAAAGTAAATCTGAAGTTATTTGCTTCAACTAACAAACACTTGAATACCTGGATGGAAAATCAGACTTCTTAATGCTTTAGATCCTTTGAAGTAGGTTCTGTGGAAAGGTCATGTATAAAAAGTATCTTACCTGCCACAGACAGCTCTTATAACAACCTCAATTTGGAGAAAAATAAAGTTTAGTTCTGATTAAAAATGACCCCAGTCCCATATGTTTTATTGCAGTTCATGTTATTTATAAACCTTTTCACATTATGCAAATATTTTTATGTCTTGATATTCCTGCTACAGCTAGCTCGCAAATAACAATAAAATTCCACATAAATGACCACAAACTGTGAAACAGATGTGGTGTTCAGGTTTATAAATAAGTGTTAGGAGATAAGAGTTGTTTTAAGATATTGGAACTTGGATTTGGCACCACTTAGTCTCACTGTTTAATCCATTTCTTCAAACTGAGGTTGTTATATAATTATTATTAGGGTTGGATCAGTGGTGAGCACTGTTGCCTCACAGCAAGAAAATTGTGAGTTCAAGTCCCAAGTTGGGTCTGGGGTCTTCCTGTGTGGAGTTAACATGTTCTCCTCATGTTTGTGTGGGTTTCCCCCCACAGACCAAAAACATGCATGTTTAAGCTGCCTACAAACAAAATCAGAAAACTAAATATAATTTCATCTTTAATCATAGCAACAATTTGAAAACAAACATTAATCTATAAAAAGCTGTAGTACAGTGTGTATCATCTTTGACCCACCCCCCTCGTTCCCAAAATAACGTCTGTGCTCTGCTTGAGCAACTGGAATAGCTCTTGGTCTATTTAAAGATTTGTCAGCCAGTACAATACCATCTTTTCATGTCCTTTTGCACAACATGTGCATTTTTTTTTACATATTTACACTTGCAATAATGCTGTTTACATTCTTAAACTTTTGCCATTTAAAAAAGTTTCACGTCTTTTCTGCACAAACCTTCACCACGTCCTCATTGATCTGCTTGGGGTCTCGGTTAATTAGATCGATCTCTTTCGTGTGGCTGTCCTTTACGATTTTCTCCTCATTGGYGTTGTACTGGTACTGATCCGCCATGGCTGAGGTAACAGGTCCCGCTCGAGTCGAACACAGAGAGGATACGCCTTTGTGGACACTGCAGGCAGCAGCCTCGATTCACACACACAGACACACACACACCCTGTAACAAGACTGCGACGCCCCTGCTGACATGCCAAGGGACAGCTGCTCCGGACATCCTGGTAAAAATGGAGGCCTTACCTCCCCACCACCCCACCCCCCTCCTCACCCCACATACACACCCACAAAGAAGAGTGCACTCACAAACATGCACACAATGTAAAGGCCACAGACAGAAAACGAATGCCTTAAAGCAGAACCCAGAGCTGTGTCACATTTCACGTGGAGTTGTTGAGCTGAGTGGGGCAGGGTTTGCACGCTGGCTCGAACTTCCACACAAATACACTCTCATCGCAGCCTGCCATTTGGACCAAAGATAAGTGTTTATAAGCGCGCTACATCACAGATGAGACTCACAAACACATCAGTACAATCACAATTCATGTTTTACTTTGTTGCTAGGATGAGGGATACAATCCTGCCTTACTGAATGGTCATTTTCTGCTGATGGTTCCTTTAAAGGACTTGTTTGGATGTGATAAAATGTCTCAGGTGTCTTAATTTTTCACACTTGTTAGAAAGACTGATAACTTGAGCAATGCCCTTGGCCTCTATGCATAATTCTGATTTTAGCGAAGGTGGAACGAGTMCTCCAAAATAAAACTCACACAGCCTTATTTAAGCATTGCAGTTGTTGCTATCAATCACTGCTTTCCATATCAACGAGCTGCATAAACAAATGCACCCCTGGGAGAGCTGCCGGCTAAAGAGGGCCAAAGAGAAGGTGGTGCAGAAATACACCCCATGAAAGGCGGTACAACCACAACTGTGGCTGCCTGATAGTATTTGCCTCAATCAGATTGGTGTAAGAAAAGTACAGGAAGCGTGGATTGGCATTCCTTGTCCTGATGCCCTGATGGTGGCTGAGACAGGATCGAGGAGGGAGTGGTGAAACGAGATCAGATGCGTGTGATTGGGTGCCAGGCCAATTAGATGTCTATTCTTGGCGTGGCAGTAGAGACAGAAGAAGAGGCAGACGGACAGAAATAGCTCGAGGGCATACCTCCTTTTTTCACGGGTATCTATAGTCAACTGAGACGGTGGTGGCTCTTATCATCCATTAAATGTAGGCAGAGACACATGGGGCCCTCAAATCCGTGTGGAGTGGATAGCGGTGATATCACTGACTCAGGTTATTTGGGTGCTCTTGTTTCCACATAGCAATGTTGGGTGTGTCACTACATAACACATGTATCAGTTCACATATAATTATTCAAAAAAGCCAATTTTTATCAACAGATATTATCAGTTATTACAAGTTAGGGCAGCTATAAGTCTGTTATTGTATTTCTTTTTTCATATTTTAATAAAAAAATAAAACAATCAAAAGCCTGATGCTGTCTTTCAGTTTTTCTCATTTTTTAAAATAAATTATTCCCATTATTAACTTTCAAATTAGATATAAAAAAGTACGAGATGTTTAATATATTGAATTTTAAATACCTATAAAAAAGTTGGAACAAAGGCATTTTAGAGTTGGTGATGAGGTTTATAAATGATTCAATCATGACTGGGTACAAAAAAAACCTCATAGACTCCAGCAAAAATATGCAGAGGATCTCATCCGTTTGATAAAAGTGTTGAAGAAAAACGGTCAGGAATTGCATATTTCTCTCTTTAAGATACATACTGTATGTGGTTCAGGAATTAGGAGGAGTTAAAAAAATTAAGCTACAATCTCGCAATTCTGAAACAGACGCTTACTATTCATCAACCTCAAAAATAACAATAAATAAAAAAATCTTGCATCAATAACTGGTTTAATATTTGATATTTATGAGGCATCATCCTTTTTTTCCAGATATTTATTCATTTTTAACAAGAGACTGCAGAACTACATGTGGCTCCAACAAGAGGAAAAGTTTTAAAATTCTCAAAATAATCCCAAAGAGAGCGAAATTATTTCCAARTGGTCCCCAATCATTAATTCTTCATGAAGACAATTTTAGACTTGTTTTTCTTATTCTTTTTTTTTCATTAAGAAAACATTTTGAAAAATTTCTCTACAAGTGTTATTGAAACACACTGCACTTTATTGTGACCTTTATTAAAGGTTAGGCTGCTGTATAATTTACTCATATGAAGAACTTATAAAAGTCATTCTAAGAGGCAGACCCGAAGAATTCTATAAAAAGTTTATTCTGAACGGATACATAATCATTATACCAGATATTCTTGTGAGACAAAATTAATTATAAGTAGGGCTAAGACAAATTTTCTTCAAAAATCAGTTGTTTACAGAGCTTTTTGGGTATGGAATAAATTACTAAAAACATCAGAGAATTAAATAGTACTTATTCTTTTAAAAGAACACTTAAATCTCTGCTTTTAATCCAGATTCATGTGGAATTTGTAAAAAAAGAGCTGTTTGATTATTGATTGTGTGTACTATGCCTATTTTAATGTTAATGCAAATCTGCCTTTTATTAATATCAGTGACTATAAAATTACCTGGAAGTGCCAATAGTGGCATATTTGTTTTAGACTGAGCCAAAATGTATGATGTATACGTACAATAATTTGATATGATTTGAACATGTTCCTTCTATAACTACCTGATATGGTTATTGTTTGTATTTGTGTGCATGTGTGTGTGTTCTCTGTTTTTTTTTTTTTTTTCTGGTACTTTGGTTTTCTCCAGAAAACATGCATGTTTGATTCTTAAAGGGGCAATATGTTTCTCAGGCATATTTAAATTCTTTACCATAATGAAAGTAACTATGTCACCTTCATTTGTTATTAAAAYGTTGTTCATATGTTTAAATAGAAATTAAACTTGACTTCTCATCATATCTGTTTTTAAAACACATTGAAATTGGTCTCTGTTTCTTTAAGAACCCCCTTCCACTTCTGTCCCACCTGTTTCCGTATGGGATGGGTGGGTGKGTGTGGTCTGTGATGAGGAAGCTTGGCTTGGAGACACAGCCCAGAGGCGGAGCTGATCCCAAAAGGAGGTTCTAGTCCCAACCAGTCATTTTTGCTCCCCTGCCTGGCTGCCTCAGGACACTGCAGGATTTCTCAAACATGCATGAATGAGTCAAAGCAAGACTCTGGACATGGTTTTGATGAGAGGATAACATTATAACATGATATGAAATAATATACATGATATAAAACTCAAAAAAGTTGATTTTACATGATATTGCCCCTTTAACTTTCAGTTGTTCCKAGGTGTGAAATGGTTGCTTGTCATTTGTCTGTGTGTGTCTCTGTAAAGGATGTGGGATCTGTTCAGGATGTACCCAGCCCCTCGCACAGTGCCTGCTGGAAACAGAAACAAGCTCCTGGAAAGGAAAAGCAGGTAAAGGAAATGGATGGACAAATGGTCTCAGTTCTAGAAAGGCAAGTACAAATTAAGAAAAAATAACAAACCATCCTTAACATGACTGAAACGGTTTATTTATGATAGCAAGAAATAGATTTTCTCAGTTATCGTTAAATCGGAGCTCATTTTTTGTGGAGACCTATTATAAACCAAGCCTCAGGCTTCTGAGAACAGTATGCTTATTTATTTTAGCACAATCACAGCTGACTTGTTTGATGCTTTGTTTTAAACAGATTGTTTGATGTCATCTTTCTGAAGGTTACCCTTACAYTGAACTTGTCAGAGGAGCTGCAGGACTGTTGTTCACATGGAGTGTCCTTGAACATCATAATCATTACTGACAACGGTGTTGAACGTTGTGTGAGAAGGTGCTCTTTGAACAGTCAGGAAGCAGTTTCTGTTTCCAAACATGTCAAAAAAACKTAACAAGAATGGGATGAATTAGACTTTTTTTAAAGCAAAAATAAGTTCACCAAATAAAATTGGACAACTGTTTTTACTGTTTTTACACAAACATACCCTCTCACAATGTTTCATAAAAAAATCCTTTTTATGGCCTCTCAGGTTTCTGAGCACTTGTTTGCTGTTTGTGCTGGGCCCCATCTTAGTGTGTTAGAGAATCTATACGTCAGTGTCACTGCAAAATGGGAAAGCTGATGAATGTGTTGGCATGCTAAATATCATGACAGGTGCACAATAACACAAACTAATCACAAACAATACACGTTTCCTCTTAGGAAATAACAAACAATCCGTCAYCGCTGGTCTCTCATGCATATCTTCTGTTTTGCTAAATCTTTTGGTTCTATCTGGTTTTGTTAGTGGCCAGATGGATGATGATTTGACCGCAGCACTTTCCAAAACTGCTGCAAAAAGGACTGATGAAAACATTCAGTATGCTGGCCCACACCGTCTGGATCCATCGCATGTTGATAAGAAGGAGCTGCATACAGGGCATGATCAACCTGGAAGGATATRAAGGGGAGGGTGAAGCAAGAGCTAATTTAGCAAATATTAATAAAAAAAATTCTCCCTACGGGGTGGAAAATGTATCAAAGAAAATCTTAATTAGCACCTACAGAAAATCCTCAACTCGCCTAGCTTGTTTTACATCAGAGCTCTGATCGTACCAGATGTGGAGGCAGCTGAGCGTGGCGAAGAGGAGCCCTGCTGCCAGAGACACGGGCACGGCCAGCAGGAGGGAGATGAAGCGGTAGCACCACAGCCTTGACACCTCGAAAAGGGCGTGGCTCCACAGCCACACTTTGTCAAAGCTCCTCACAGACGGGGGCTCTGCAATCACGTCCTCGAACAGGACCTCAACACACACACACATAGAGAGAGGGATCCTGTCAGAACTTTCCCTGCAGGCATATATCTTCCACACTGTAAAAAGTTAACAAACAGAATGACAGTGATGGATGTGACACATGCCTGGAAAACAAGAATTTGATGCACAAAATGGAAAGGATCTAATGGGAACAAAAACTGCTCAGTGCACATCACTGTGTCCACTTGAGGTCAGCAGTGTGCCATGCATTTCCTTCTAACTAATCTGTGTTCAAAAGAAGTTTTAGACTTCAGCRCAAATGGAGCATATAAATTGTTATTTATTCTACATATAAAAATACTGTATCAAACAACTCAACAGTTACAAACAGACTGGTTGTAAAGAGTGTTTTCATGGCATGTTCACACACAGTATTTAAAATCAACTTATAATTGTGCCCCAGATTGAGTCTCATTCTTGTTGTTTAATGTTTCTTCTTCCCTTTTTTTAATTTTTGTTAAAATCCTCACGACAGCACCCAGTTTTTACCTTCAGATTGCTGTTGACTCTTTTGGGATCCCTGTCGTGAATCAGAGGCCTCACATCTTCAAGAGTGGAGTCCAGCTCCTCAGAATGCAGATCCACCCTCACCTCCATCATTTCCCCGTGCGGGCTCGTATCCTTTAATCTCTGGTCCACCATTTCCACCTGGCCACGTTGCGTCCCTGCTCGCTGTGGTTGGAAACATGGAGGACAAGCAGCTGTTTCAGGGACGGATGACGGGCTCGTCGCTGACACCCAGGTGGAACATAACAGACCGATGACTGACTTGACCTCAGATTTTTATTGTCTTTGTGCAACACATGACACAAACTGTCTCATTTAGAGCTGCATGAGGAAGCTGGCTAATTAGAACCAACTCTGACTGAGTGTTGTAAGGATGCTCTGGTGCTGCCATTATCATCCAGTCCTTTCATCATGAGGACTGTGACTGTGTTTGGTCATTAAATGCATATTGCTCAACACTTCAGCAGCTTTGTGTCAGGAGCTGCTTTGCAAACAGCCTATTTGGGCTAAAATGTGACTCACCAACAGACCAAAGTCTTTAATGTTCCATCAGGGCCTGAATGCTCTGCAGGACATCAAATTGTATCCTTAATCCATTTATTACACAGAGAAAAAGTTTTGCAGCACTGCAAATGCCTCACCGTGAAAATCAAACAATCCTATTTTGAAATACTTGACTAAAGTCTTTACAAAAGGCAGAATTTTATATGTTTCTTGTGTGTAAACATTATTAGCTCTGTCAGAAACAGAAAATTGTCTCCCGGGCCAAGACATCTTTTTCTCTCAGTCCATTCTTGTCTCTAGCATCAAAGGCAAGAACTCAATCAGCTTTGTTTTCCAAGACAGCTCTGCTACGTACTCATTCATGTCAAGTTGTACAGACTGTCCTTAAATTACATGTATTTTCACCCATTTTGCATGTATACAGACAGGCAGGGCAATGTTACAGATTTTTTTTAAAACCTTTCCTTCAGATTAATTTAAGTCTCAGAGCTGGCAGGCTCTAAGGAAATAATTTCATGACCTCCTCGTCCGTCCCTACATGCTTTTCTGCCACTGCTGACGCTTTTCCACGTCCTCTCTCCATGGCCGACAGCATGCTTGTTCCAAAAACTGTTAAATTGTGTGAGTTGTACAGATTTCTTTGGGAAATTTTTGGAGTTCTGAGGGTCAAGACACAGGTAAATGTTCGAATGGATTGACATGTATTTGTTTCCATTTATTTCTAATGTAAAGATCCTGCTGGTTAAACAGTCCTGATGGTAAGATTTGGTTTGTTCTTTAGTGTTAAGATGTTGTTGGGTGTGAGAGCTTCAAGATCATTTGCACCATCTTGTGTAGTGTTGAATGATTATATTTGCATTTCTTTCTCCCAGTATTTTGCATGTTCTGACAATCATCATATGTGCTGCACATTCATGAAGATAAGCACCCTAAATGGGTTGTGTCTGTTACTATTGGCAAATTTGACAGACACAATCCTCGGTGCACACGATTGATAAATCAGTTTTGCACGTGCTAAATAGGCATTTTTGCATGCAAACCTTTGAGAAATCAGCCCCTTTGTGTGTAACCAGTGGCTGCACCAGCAGCAACATGAAGTGAAGAGCAAAGACAGGTTTTTAAACAAACAGTTTCAGGACTGGAGTATTATTCTTTTTCACGATGAACGTTCCTCCAAACATGAGCTTTAACTTGTGTTTTGYGTTTGGGTCTTGGCTACGTTTCTTTTAGAGTTTGGTATTTGCTTTTTCTTACACTTGTCCTAAGAACTTTCTGYTGTGGGGGATGTGTAGTTCCAGGTTAATCTATGTGAACAAGCACAAACGAGGCTTCTCAAGCAAATCTATAGTCYCCTCCAAAAGCATTGAAACAGCAAGTCAAATTCTCTTATTAGTGTTGATCAATGAAGACATTTGGGTTGAAGATCAAAAGACGAACATGAGATAAGAGTTCAGAATGTCAGCTTTTATTTCCTGGTATTTACATGTAAATGTGTTAAACAACTCAGAACATACCGCCCTTTGTCTGAACCCACCCATATTTCAAGTGAGCATAACTATTGAAACATGTGACTGACAGGTGCTTCTTGTTTGGGTGGCTGTGGTAAAGTGGTTAGAGGAGTTGTCCTGGAACCGGAAGGTTTGACAACCCCCCCCCCCTCCCCCCCGGTCCGGTCGACTCAGTCGTTGTGCCCTTGGGCAAGACACCTTACCTGCCTTGCCTATTGATGGTGGCCAGAGGGTCCGGTGGTGCCTGTGTATGGCAGCCTCGCCTCTGTCAGTGTGCCCCAGGGCAGCTGTGGCTACAATGTAGTTTACCACCATCAGTGTGTGAATGTGTGAATGTGTGTGTGCATGGGTGAATGTCCGTAGTGTGAAGCGCTTTGAGTGTCCTGGATGGATAGAAAGGCGCTATAYAAGTACAGTCCATTTACCATTTACCATTTTTATTGACCAGGTGTTGCCTTTAAGGTTGATTGTTCAAACATTAAATAGTTCTGCATGACTAGTCTACTTTTTGGMCTGGGTTTAAACCYATAAAGTARGTATTACTTGTTAAAGAGGATAAACCAACAAGAAGACCAGAGTCTATGGGAGAAAAGCAAACCATTTTGAAGATGACTACAGAAGGAAAATCAATCTTAGCCATTAGACAAATGGCAAGCACAACAATTTGAAATGTCCTGAATAAGAAAGAAACAACTGGTGTACTGAGCAACAGACTCCAACAGGTCGGCCAAGAAAAAACAATAGTAGCTGATGACAGAAATATTGTGAGAGTTGTGAAGAAAACCCCAAAGCATCAGTAAGTGACATCACCACCGACCTCCACAGTTCAGGGGTGACGGTATCACAATCCACTGTTTGAAGATGACTCAGAGAGCAGAAATATAGCCACCAAACCCGAAGATGCAAACCACTCATCAGTAATAAGTTTCAGAAGGCCAGGTTGAAATTTGCAAAGTTGCAAAAGTTCTGGAAGACAATCTTATGGACTGATGAGACCAAGATTAATCTCTACCTAAGTGATGGAAAGGCCAAAGTGTGGAGAAAGAAAGGAACTGTTGATGAGCTGAAGCACACAAGCTCAYCTGTGCAGCCTGGTGCAGGTCATGTCACAGTTTAGACATGCRTGGCTGCTTCTGGAACAGGCTCATTAATATATATTGATGATGTAACTGATGATGGTGGCAGCAGAATGAATTTTGAAGTGTACAGAAACATTTTGTCTGCCAAATTCGATGGGTTGCAGGCTTGTGGCAGTCATTGCGAGGGTTGTAACGGCAAATATTAAATATCATTTACTTTAAGATAATTTGTACCAATACTTTTTTTCACCTAAAAAAGCTGTGGTGTAATACAAACAGTGCTAAATCCTACATTGTTTATTTAACACAAGCAAATACCAGGAAATACATAAAAGCTGACATTCTGAACTCTTGTCTCATGCTCATCTTTTGATCTTAAACTCAAATGACTCCAGTGAACAACAAAAACAAAAGAATTTGACTTGCTGTTCCAATATTTTTGAAGGGGATTGTATAAAGCTTGGAACTCCACACAACTCCAAACAATTAGGATTGAGAAAGCTTCCTGGATAGGAAAAGTAACATCTTCAGCTTCACAGAAGTCCAGTTGTTGTTTTTTCTTTAAATTGTTTATTGGATTAGTCCTAGACTTGATCCTTCTGTGAAGATATGATTTTAGTCACACTGTAGGTAATACGACTTTTTTTCTGCAGGAATTTTATACTAAAACTTCAGGATTTAATGAATGTTGGGTACTAACAGTTAGTTGCATGTTTAATGGGTGTTATTTCTCCTCCTCTCTAGGATGAGTGTTGATTAGTTACTCTTTGCATGTTTATGTCTGGAAGCTAAAAATAACCAGTTTGTGAAGCAATGAGCAGGAGAAGTCAAAATGTCAGTTTGAGACTAACACCAACTCTTGCATGCACCRTGGTGCTGAATTTATTGACTGGTTTTCTGTTTTAGTTCCATCTGTGATGCTGACTAGACCTCCTTTCGATGCATCAGCTGAGCTCAGAACATTACCAGTTGATGGTAAAATGTGGAAAYCATCTTGTAACCAAATGTTATGTTAAAATGTATACAACTCTGTGACATCTAATCAGCCCTAAATCGATCTTCAGCGTCCAGGGAAATAATTTAAAATCAGACAGAGCAGGACCAGAGGCTGAGCAGGAAACTCTGATGGAGACAGATGTCCAAAGAAAAGAAGTGGAGAAAATTAGTGGCATATAGCGTCCTCTGTTGGTCAGGACTTGTTATTGAACWTTCATTTTCTTAATTGCTGCTCTTCATCAAGTGCAATAGTTAAAGTAGTTGCTTGTTTTCTTTACAAAGTCATTAGCTGTTCTGTTAGAGTGATGGCAGCAGGCTCTGTTTAGAGTTTGAAAAATATATTGGTTCACATGGAAACTTTGTTGATTTGGACTTTTCAAACTATTTTTAGAAACTATTCAGATCCCTGTAAAAAAGAAAAGGCAACTATTACATCCAAACCCTTCAAGTTTAGATTATTTAAATTGAGTGTTTTGTGGAAATATTATGAGCGTAGAACATCTTACCTGTTAGAAAAATCTCTATGAAAAAAAAGGACAACAATAAAGAACAAGAACTTTAATACTGAAAAATATCATCAACAATACTTTTTTTACATTTTGTTTTATAAAAAAATAAGACTAAGAGTGTAAAACAGTTCGTGTCAGTGCCAGATGAGGTGTGGGTGTTATAAAATGTGAATAAAATCAATAAACTGACTGAAAAATCAGCTTTTAAAACCTTAACCTTRTTCATTTTTGTCACTGATCAGATTTGAAAATACTACCACAGTTTTTTACAAATACTCTAAAAKATCTAACAAGATTCAAAGTTTTAGCTCAAATAGAATGTTTGCATTATGTGTGATWATTATTTTAAGCCATTTACTGATTAGATTATCCAACTGTTAAAACACTTTACATGCATCTGCGTATATTATCTTCTACAGCTGCTTTAATGTCCTTAGATACAAAACTCCAGTAGTGTAAGAGCAGTGTTTARCACTCTTACTGCAGAATGTTTGCTGTTATTTGCTGTAACCACACCACCCTGTCTCATAGTGATTTTTAAAGGACCAGTACAAACAGCAGAAGCCATAAAGTAGCACTTTGTTGCCATTTTTGGCAAATTATCAACACTCGGTAATGATTTCCATTGTAAATTCACCATCTCCACCTYACATTACATCAATATTACTGCTACATCCGTCCATATTTGCAGAGACCCATATCTACATGTAAATAAGTTTCTGACTCAAACAGGCTCCAATCAGGATCTAAAGCTGAACTCATAYATCAAGTCAGAAAGGGGCTTTGTTTTTACGTGAGTCAGCGGCCCACTTTATTTCCATGGCGACAAGGCAAGAGATGACATTAACCATCTATCAGCATATTTGTTTCACACAGAAAYGCTGAAGTATTATTTGTACACTTCATGGCTGTTTCTCTCCCTAAATGTCAACAAAAGAGTGTGGGGGCTGTCGGGGAGATTATTAAAATAAGTGAAAATCACAGCATGCTCCTGTTAATCAAGTCATTTCTTTTTTTCTTTTTGCCACTTCAGTAGAAAGCAGAACCGAATATCTGAATATTAGTATCTTAGCTTCTTCATCATCATCATCAAAAAATAAAATAAAAAAAAATCAAGTCATTTCTTAAACATGAAGAACCACCAGTCAAACATTTACAAATACCAGTGAACAGTTATATAAAGAGGTCTACAAATGCTTTGTTTTACACTTAAATAGTTGTATAAACTACACTCAAAATGTACTTTTTTACAATTCTATTTTTTGTAAACATCATTAAACCAAATTCAGTTGGAACATGTAAGAAAAGTATAYACAGGGTAAAATTATTATTTATAAGTATATTTTGTTTTATTACAGTACAGAATATTGACCTTGAATGAGATGAGTTAAATTAAAGAAAGAGTTCAGGTCTTTTAAAATGGTGATTTTGTGAAAAGAGTTAAATATTTTATAGCTTTAGGAAAATAATGTTTAATTCTGACTGGATTGATGACTTGATGGTTAATTTGAACAAGACCAAAATCATGGTGACTAACTACCATTTCAAAACAATTCACCAACATTTTAGTCCACTTTCACCTTGGTTCCTCTCAGACCAGCCTTTAGCTCATTAATTTGGTCAGAATCCAAATTAAATTAAAGGAACTATCTGCAGGTATTATTTTTAACTTTTTCACAAGACTTCAAAAAATCTGAACTGTCACTTTAAATTAAGCTGAACTAGTTTGTGTTGTTTTAACACAAGATTTGTTGTGATACTCAGTAAGCTTCTAATAAAGTCGAATGCCAACATATTAAATAAAACTGAATGGCCTCCAAACAATTTAAAACCTTTATGTTCAACATATCATCACAGTCATCCATAATTTTATGTATTTTGCTCTGGTACTTGTCCTGGGATCATGGTAGGCTGGTTCAGGGAGTTTGTGGTGTTTGAGTTGGCGCAGCTCAAGCGTCTTTCGGCTGCGCTGCTGGTTCTCTGGATGAACTGAAGAAAGTTCTCCTGAAATGAGGCCTCCTGGCTGGACGCCGCCATCTCYGCAGGCTGGGTCAAGCAGCAGCGTCGAAACTTCACCAGCTCGTCTCTGATCTGTCGGTTCAGCATGCCGTAGAAGAACGGGTTGACTGCGAAGGAAGAGTAGGCCAGCCAGGTGACCACCTCCTCTAAGTCCCCGGGGCTCTGCATGGAACTGGTCAGAGACATTTGAAGGTGAAAGATGAAATAGGGCAGCCAGCAAACCAAGAACTGGCCGACGATGAACACCAAGGTGAGAGCAGCTTTCCCCCCGCCGAAGGCCCTCTCTGGAGACAGTCTTTGGGGCAGGGTGCAGGTGGTGGYGATCATGGTGGTTTGGCTGTTGATGGAGTCGGAGCGATCCTTGGCAGGACATGTGTTTACCCATGTTGGAACGGCAGGGACTTGCTGCAAAGCGGCCGAACGAGCGACCTTGTATACAGCACAGTAAACACCAAAGATAACCACTGAAGGAGCTAAAAAACAAGCCACACTGAAGAGCACGGCAAACACTTTTCTCAGGTGACTGTGGCTTGCGTGAAGAGAACAGTGACCTGCTGCGATGGAGCTCTGACGCCCATAAGCCGGCCACCCAAACAGTGTGACCAGAGCTAGGAGAAGGGACTTAACCCAGATCAGGAGCATGACACCAATAGCCAGGTTGATGGTCATCTTGACTTCGTAACGCATTGGGTGGACAATGTAGAAGTACCGCTCCAAGCTGATGGCGGTGATGGTGAGAATAGACAGACAAATGAGGAAAACGTTGAGAAAGATGTAAACCTGACACTCTAGAACCGTAAACACCACCGTGCCGAAGAACGGCGAGCTGGATATGATGCCCAGAGGCATGAGGAGGATRGCACAAAGCAGGTCCACGGCACAGAGGTGACACACAAACGCRAAGCGTTTCATGTGAGGCGCGCGAGCGATGGCCACCATCACACCAGTATTGGCCAACAAGGCGATAAGATTGAGAGTCACCATGCAGAACAACCCGAACAGGTCTTTGATCTGGGACTGGGAGCTTGTGACGATGCCCACATCTGCAGGGACTGTAGGAAGAGACTTCCACAGGGATGTGGTGAGGTTTGGAACTGGACGGTCTGACACAGAAGCTATCATGGAACCAGTCTTATCTGCCATCATTTATTCATGTCTTCTTTTGTTTGCAACTCTAATGGGCTTAAAAATAAACATCCTGTGAAAAGAGAACAAAACAACAATATCATTGTACTGTATTATTATCCAAATAAAACAGTTACTGTATTTTCATTAAAAATGGAACATCTACTATCAGAGGTGTATAAAGTACTTGAAAAAATAAAAGTAAAATTACTTTAACATAAAATGACTATGATAAAAAATGAATTTTACTGATAAGAAAAGTACTTAAGTYTTAAAACTGCTCACAATAACAGGAAAGTAAAAGTACTTTAACTTACACTCTTAGAAAAGAACTGTTGATTTTAATCAACCAAACTGATTCCACTAAACTGAGTTTAGTAAATAGAGCAATTTGCACAATGCTTCACATTTACTCAACTACTCTTAGTGAAACCAGTCGAAATAACATGGTTAAGCAAATTCAACACTTCATTTTTAGAGTGCATAAACCACTCCTTTCATCATGAGTTCAGTCATATCTGAATGTGTAATGTGTAACAAGGTGTTACATTTTAAAGT
>NW_013952457.1:411012-421838 GCF_001266775.1 Austrofundulus limnaeus
ATATATATGACAATTGATTTTTGAGATCAAAATGTGCCCGAATTGATTTATTAAATA
Organism: Austrofundulus limnaeus; assembly: GCF_001266775.1. Lineage (NCBI taxonomy): Eukaryota > Metazoa > Chordata > Actinopteri > Cyprinodontiformes > Rivulidae > Austrofundulus > Austrofundulus limnaeus. The sequence continues at coordinate 411,070 of NW_013952457.1, forward strand.
CAAATTTACGAAGTTTTGCGATTGGGATGAATTATTGCAATTGTGCTTTAAATTTCCCTTTATTTGTGATGCAAATCTGACATTTGACAAGACATTATAGACACAAACATAAAAAAATCCAGTGAAAAAGGACTTACCCATGATTCACTCTGATTGGATGGTGTTTAAATGGTTGGTTTAATCCTGGTTTATTCTGTTCAAGCTCCGCTAATGTTTAAAACCAGCATGAACTAGTGGAGGCCAAAGTTTTCCCACTAAAAAAAGTCAAACCATAAATAATCCACTTAAATATGAAGAGGTAACARTTTAGTTGTTCTGTAGACAAGTAGAGGTCCATAAATATCCTGTAAATTCCCCATGCTTTAAAAAGGCACTGAACACTGAATCCRTGATGGCTTTCTGTGCCAATTAATTATTCTTACTGGTGCTCACGTCTCCTTCAGTCAGACTCTCAGTCCTGTGTATGGCAGTGACTGTCACACATTGTGTCCCCCCACCCTCCCCTTTCTGCCAATAGACACACACTCCACTGTCCCCATTTACATCCCAGCCTTCCCAGGTCCTACTTTCCACCAGTTTACAAAGGACACTAATTTTAARCCCCAATTTATAGAAAAATAAATAAATCACTGATGTCACCAAAAACCTGAAAGATACCATAACAGTATTAAATGTTTTACATTACACTGATTTGTTTCACACTAATACACTATAATCATTGTTCAACATGAACAGGATGTTTAATACAACCTRTTACAGTCCTGCAAGGTCTTTTTTTTATCCTGAATATCTGGCATYAAATATTGTTATAAGACAACAACAGACAAGTTTACAGGTGCATTTTAGTTTATTAAAGAATGTCAGTTTTAAGTGGTCATTGTGCAAAAATGCAATTTGGTGGTTAATAAGGTTCTTCTTAGTGACTCTATATGACACCTGTGTAGGCATAGAGAAGATATTTGGAATTTACTTCTATTATTAAGTCTTAACACACTTGAACCACAACTTGTACCTCATAATGCACATCGGTTATTTTTCTGCTTTTTTCTACATTATTATTATTTCAAATGTCTATTTAACTGCTAAGACATGCTGCCAGTCACCCTTGTATAATTCAGATACATTCTTATAAAGTAACCATTACCATTACTCATTAGCATAAASAAGACTGAGTCAAAGCATCTTTCTTCATAAAAAATAAAAGTGCTCCAGACAAGAAACTTCACTGATTTTTCTTAATAGTAAAGGAACTGCTCCAGTTTTGCAGTGAAATAACATTATGTCAAACCTAAGTCCCAACTACCAAAACGACACATAAAAATCTGTGAAGTTCAAAAATCCAAGAGTGCAAAAGTCAATCCCTTTAAAACATGTAAACACAACAGATACCACAAGCCCTACAACGAGAGGTCAACATCTTTCTCAAAACTTCAGTATGTTTTACAGCTTAACGTGTGCTAAAACAGCAGTACATTCTGTCCCACATGCATGGCGGAAATACGTATAAGGCACAGAAAAGAACGAGGCATCATGTGCAACGCGGCGAGACGTCTAAAATAAGAATCTGCACTTTTAATGCACGTGCTTCTACTTTGGCTGGAATCAGCAGCGCATGTTGAGCTCCAGCAGGTAGCGAAGGCGACACTGGCTCTCTTTGTAGATGAGATATTCACTGTTGCTGAAGTAGCTGTCAGAGTACTGTGGCTGSTTTATGGCTTTTCCCTGAGGAACAGTAACATTCTTTCCCTCCAGAGTGACGACAATGTCCTTAGATGGATCTGAAAACACCAAAGTTAAAGACAATATAAAACAGAATTGTTTCCTTTATGAAACAAACAGAACAAGCACTGTACCTGGTTCCACTTGGCCTCGCGCCACCACACAGTCATAACCTGCAGGAGCCTTCTTTAAGGTATGGTCATCTTTGGTAATAGTGCACTCTTTGCCCAGAGCTACCTCACTGAGAAACATCACTCCAGTGTTGTTCGAGGGCCGAACTACAAATACACCACAACAAAGTATGATTCAAATGTTATGATTTCCATGGAAAATACGAGCCATCTTTTAAAGCCCTGTCTCTGCAGCCTCACCGTAACACGMAGACTTGCAGTTTTCAGATGCAAAGTAGATCCCAGAACCAACACGGCCTCCGGAATGAGGCATTATCCTTAAGCCGCTCTTCAGGATAGCCGCCACTACCGCTATGTTAGTCCCATGCCACAGCAGACGGCGATTCTCCAACGCGTCATTCTCGCTGAAACGCCGTCCCTGCAGAGCAYACTGTGTTAGCTCCTGGTTCTGTGGCTTTCTGTGTTACACTGAGCCAAACTGGACCAAGCGCCTACCTCGGATTCACGATCAACTTCCCACACGTTGATGATTTCTGGTTTAGAATAGCCACCTGAYGTCGCATTCAGGTACTTTTTTATGATCTTCGAATACAAAACAACAAGCAAATGAATAAAACAAGAAATATATATTTTACCCATGAGAGGTCTGAGATGTTTTATAAAAAAAATCCTTGTATAAACATGTTCTTTAACACATTACCTTAAACATTTCAGTTTTTGGGTCCAGCAGGGTGAGCCTGCATTTCAGAGACGTGTAGTCTTGGTCAAGAGGATGAGGAACAGTCTCTACCATCTCTTCCTGAGCCTTCTCAGCTTCTGATTTCAGTGTCTGGGCGAGCTCAATGTCTGCCAACACCTAAACAGAGCACAAACAAAAATTAAATAAATAAAAGTCTTTAAAACTGGCAGAACTTCAAAAAGAGACTTTCAAACGTATAAACAAACCTCACCATAAGCATCTCTTTTTTCTTCTCAATAATGTCTGTGTTGTCGATTACTGGCGGTCTGTTTCTGCCAAAGTTGTGAGGGATCGTGGTGAAGAACTTGGATGAAAGCTCTTCCAGGCGTTCTCTTCTGCTATTTCGATTCATAGCTGCTTCAATCTCCTCCAAAACCTCAAAACCCTTTGCAATCTGCACCTTGCTGAGCTTACCCAAAGGCATCTTTTTGATGTCTGCAAAATGAGAAAAACACACACAGGGAAACACACCTCATCAAGATTGTTTCATTCTCTGCAAGTAGTCAGCAAGTAGGCGTCTCTGCAGTGCGTAGGTGGAGGTTCTTAGGTGGGCGGAGTTTGGCAAAACTGTGATTGGTCGGATTGACTTGTGGAGTAAATTAAAAGATGATATATTAGTAATAGAAAAATTATTGTGAACATGTAAACATAATTTACTGACTACAAATTTGGTTCGGCAAGCACCTTCCTATTGAGTTATGATGCATTCAAAAGTAGCGATCTTTTCCCACGCCAAATTGTTACACATCTCCACATGTACAATGCAGGACTCTAGAGTGCGACCAGATTTCCTAACAGTGTGACTAAAAAAAATGACCAGTCACACTGGTGCGACCGAGGAGGGGGAGCGGTCGCCCGCTGAAAAAAAGTTTCCATGTTCCATAAAAATAATCCAGCAGTATCAATGGTCGCCAGCCGACAGTCTCATCTCTCCTAATAACACTGCGTTCTGCTCWCGGGCTCCGCTCCACACCTCCCGCGTGCACACACACGTTTGTTGTTCTATCCTCATGGGGACTTTGCATTGACTTCCATTCATTTCCCCGTCAGTTCTATAGCCAAACATAACCTCCCAGGTAGACTACGCACCTGACCCAAACCCTAACCTCACCAGGTTGTGTGTACCGGGGAAATGGTCAATAACTGTACCCACCATGAAGCAAAAATCTGTACACACACGCGCGCACGCATAGCGAAACCGCATTTTTTGTTTTTACCCAGATCTGAGTCTAAAACCAGTTCTTTCTTGTTAGCTGGAGATGAAAACAAGATGTGGACGGTTGCTCGCTCTTAAGTCCATCTTGTTAATTTAAGAGTCGGGGTCTGAGTGCTGCAGATCATTTCAGCTGGACAAGGAAGCTCATGCGTATGGCAGGCCGCTTTTGCACTTAATCGACTTCACCACATTTATATTCCAAGTATATGAAATTGGTTCTTCTGGGTCTCAGGAGGATAAGACTAGACATATTAGATATTTAAGTGAAATAATATAAGATAATAAGATTCAACTAATGAAGAAATTGCAGACTTTTGTGTTGTTATTTTTTTAAACATCTGCACAACCTTTTAATAAATATCAGTAATATTTCTGTTATTAATCATTATTCTCTGTTCATCATTCTGGTTTATCCAAAGCCAAAGATCCATAGTAGTCCATCTGAGGGGCATGTGTCTAAAACAAATTTAACCGTGAAATGTTTAATATGTTTATAAGACTTTCTGCCCTTAAACATTTGCACTTAGAATTTTATAGAATCACTTTAAATACTTTTCAGTAAGTTAAATGTCTACAATTCTGGTTCAAATGAATAACTTTATGTTTACTTGTTAACTAATTATTTTCGAGTTAATGTTGCCTTAATGAACAGTGATAAAAAAAACACCTGTAAAACTCTGATGTTAGGCGATGTGGTTTGAAAATTTTGGTGCACCTAACTTTTGTGCCGGTGCGCCTAAGAAAAAATGTTAGGAGCACCGGTGCAACCAATGCAAAAAGTTAGTCTAGAGCCCTGCAACGTTCAAATTTTGTGCAGTTAGCACCTTCCTCTCTCAAGTTTTAACTAAAATTAATATTTATATTTAAACATAGAGGGGCTTTCTTGAAGTTTTGACAGAGTTACGTGTCGTCCCCCCGACCCAACTGAGCAGTGTTCAAACCCCACCCAAAATAGTCAATCCAACCAATCACGTCTTCAATAAACTACGCCCACAAAGGTCAAACAGACCAGTCATGTCTTGGACAAACTCCTCCTACACACCARGTGACTGCAGAGRCCCCCTTCTCCACTGCTCAGATACTGMGTTTCACTTAAGATAAAGGGATGTGTAAAAGCAGACTTCAGCCTTTTCTTTTTAGTAATAGTTAATCATTTGTCTTCCTGCTTCCCAACAATCTTTGCGCTATTTTATGACTAATTAAAACTAGAAAGTTACTCAACAGGCCTTTCAAACATTCACACCTACACCAGTTTTAAAACGATTGGTTCACTGAGACACACCCACCTAGGTTCATACATTCCATCGCCTCCTTGAACATGTCATTGCTGAAAATGAGGCCGATAAGTTTCTGCGTGGCTTCRTCAAGGGTGCAAGGTTGGATGTTTTTTGACACTTTGACGGTTTTCCCATCAACAGTGTCCACCTGCGATGCCGAGGAGTACACCAAGAGTTAATGCGGTGGAAAATGCTAAACTAAAACATCACGAGGTTTGTCATGTGCCAAAGTGATGCCCTGTGACGTTACCTTGACCTCAGCGTCCTGCTCTCCATCCACCTCGATCAGAGCGTACTTCCCAGAGTGACAGACAAAGTTCATCCGGTCACTCCAGTTGTTCTTTGTCTTGTCCTTAAACTTTTTCTCAAAGTCTTTGACGGCCATCTCCAGYTTACTGAAGTCGTTCAGTTTATTCTGACCCGCTTCCCCCTGGATTAATTAACAGACATGAATGTTCAAAAACACAGCTGCATGAGTTGGAAAAAACTGTAATGTTTTATTGGTTATATGTATGAAAGTTCACAAATTTAACTTTTCTTATTTATCTAAACTCATATGTCTGCCTCTAATTTATGAATCAACATGCAACAGATAAGATAAGACAAAGTATGRCATCATCACAGTGTTTATTAAACTTACCACTCTGCCCCATCGGTTCCATGAATAGTACTTGTTGTTTGCTTTAATAACTTGGATTACATAAAACTTATTGTTGTTGTGTCCTATGTTTGTCTGGTTGAGCATGCAATCGTAATCCTCATAAACCTGTTRGAGATGAAACCAAATTGTAAATTAGAACTGTATTTAATTTCTGTATTTAAAAACCCTGTTTATTCCAGTGTTGCTCAGTGATCTACCTCTCCTGAAGAGGACAGTGGGCAGTGTTCATCCACCTTCTTTCTGCCTTTCTGCTGTGGCCCTGCAGCCAGGAGGGCCTCCTTTGCTGACGTGAAGGCATCCTTGGGCTGTGCCGCGGGCTCCTCCTTCACCTTCTTCCCACCTGCTTTAGCAGCAGAAGCAGCTCTTCTCTTTGGTGCCATGACTGTCCTGCACAGAAACCTGCCATCATGTTCAGACAAGTTCAGACATGCCTCAGCTCGCCCTGTGGCTCAGACAGGATGACCACATGGCTTTAAATGACACAAATCTAGTATATTTACATTTTGGCCACATTGTTAGAAACTTATCATTGAATTAGGCGATAATTATTTAGATTACTAAAATAGTAGTTTTTAAGGAGGGTTTTTTTTTTGTGGAGGACGGACAACTAAGGAGCTTCAGACTATTTATATCTGAAAACGACCTGAATCCTTTGGGAACTTACCTTTTAGCAACAAACGATGTTAGCAAAACACCAGCTGCAGTTGTCAGGGGAGAGTCTGTTCCCTGCGGAACCTGAACACTTCCTGCAGGCTGGGCCAGAGGTTCGTGCTGAGTTTTAGAGGTGGGACTTCTCTCTTTTCTTCGGCGGGAGTTCAGAGAAGGAAGCTGACCGCTGATGGACCGCGGCTGCCATCTAGCGGGCTCAGTCGGAAACGCTTGTTTGGAACATCTGATCAGCTGAATGGTTTCACAAATTACTAACAGATCACGAAATGAATTAACTACAGTTCTTTGAAACAGTAACCACTATCTAAAACGTGATAATTTTGCAACAAAAACTGTTTTTTTAATAATCAATTTAGAAGTATACAGTTAGATTGATTTTCTGCAAAGAAAAGATGAAATCATTTAAAATCCATTAAAAACAAGTGGCAAACCTCAATGGAAACCAATTCCTGCCACACCGAAGAAAGGGGAAAAAATAATTTAGTCATGATTATGGGACATAATTTCAAACATAATGTTTGTGATGTGTTCATAATAATAAAATAAAATATYTTAGCACCTCAAAATTACCATGTATCTCACAATTAYGACTAAGCATCTTACATTTTTGACTGAYGTTCTCTCATATCAAAAATTTATAATTATGACACAACATTTCCTCATTATAGGAGCGCTCCATCTTATAATGTTTAGATGTAAATCATAAAGTCATAAAGAGATGATAAGTTTAATGAGGACATACAGTCTTGTGATCATATCACTTRACCATGAGATGATACATTTTGTAGAGCTGATGCCTCTCAGCAAGAAGGTCACCGGTTCAAATCCCGGTCCGGGGACCTTTCTGGGTAGAGTTTGCATGTTCTCTCCGTGCATGCATGGGTTCTCTCCGGGTACTCCGGCTTCCTCCCACAGACCAAAAACATGACTGTTAGGTTAATTGATRACTCTAAATTGTCCCTAGGTGTGAATGAGAGAGTGAATGGTTGTTTGTCTCGTTTGTCTCTATGTGTGGCCCTGTGATGGACTTGCAACCTGTCCAGGGTGTACCCCGCCCCTCGCACTGTGACTGCTGGATATGGGCACTATAGACCCACGCGACCCTGAAAAGGAAGAAGCGTGTACAGAAAATGGATGGATGGATGTCTTAATTCTTAGAGTCCAAGTAAATTTTATGAAATTACAAGTCATAATTTTGAAATTGTATTACCTAACTATGACCTAAATGGCTTCCATACTGATCACATTTATGGGCTAGTTTTATTGTTAGTTCACAATGTAAAAAAAAAAAATTGAAACCTGCACATTTAAAGTTTCATGGCGGGACTCTGTGTTCATCACACTGTGCCTCTCTCATTTATTAGAACAAATAAAAACTTCTCATGGAAAGCCCAAAAGCAGTGAATAGTAAGGCTGTACCTCCCAAATCATCATTGCAATGTTGCCACAAGATGGCAGTATGTAACCACAGGCTCTGCTGTTCATTACATCWGTCTCAGCTGTTCAGTCCCCCTGACTGCTGTGTGCTTTTCTTGGATGGCTTTGTTGGMTTTTCTGCCATATTGCCAGGTGATATTTGTGCTGGTTATTTCCAATTTAGGTCTGTTTGCTTTCAGCAAGATGTAGGTTTAAGCTCCCAATTAATGGACCATACAGAATTCAGAACCCAACTGGGTCAAAGTACAATTGGCAAGTTTATCCTACTTTTGAAATAGTTTAAAGATAGACTAATGGTTTGATCTTCGTCTCCATCTGACCTGAGGTATTCTTTTGATAATACACWGAACCTGATCTGGCTGGTCTGGATTGCGCTGTGGAGCTGGAGAACAAGTTCTCTGTCCTAAGATGTATACAAACCGTTGATTTGGCATAATGTAGATATTTAACAGTTTTCTGCAGGAGACTTGGGTGGAATTACACAAAGAAACCTGATTTGTTTGTAAGATTTGTTCATTCTATTAAAACATTTTTTGTGTTTCAATAATCTTGTGGAATCTGTCTCCTAACGGCACGCAAAGAAAACACTCAGAAACCGAATAATTTCAATACTTATAAAAAACACATTTTATTTACATAAATTACAAGAAAGCACAAACTGGTTCACCAAGAATCTACAATAAAAACGTCTTGTATATTATATTACACTGAACAGATTTACCATAATTTACTCAATTGTTGCAAGTAGAATAAAAAAAAAAACAAGGGTTATATTCGACTTTATCGGCATCTCGTTTAAAAATGCTACGAGTCAAAGACCAAAATAACGCAATTGGGACATTGTACTCACAGCACTCTGAGAACAACAAAGTCAGGATGATCATCTGGGTGACCTCCTTCTTATCTGAGACACCTGATTAAGGACTAGTGATAATATTACTCTGTTTACATCGGTTCAGCTGATCCTTCACAAGGAGGATGTTGTGGAGTCCACCACCTCTCGCCCGTTACAAACTGTTGGAACAACGTTGGAGGCTGACGCTGCAAAACATTCAACAAACAGCAACAAATTTAAACTTTTTCTTATTGACCACAAACTGTGCTATTGTTCATGATATGTTATAAATGAACCTTCATGTTCACTTTTTTCATATAGTTCTAAAAATAACCGAGACATATTATCACAAATGGATTTGAAGCAAAATAAACAAAAAGGTAATAAAAAGATATTTCAGAATTTCCAATTAAAATATAGCTAATATTTTGGTCACAATTTACAGCCCAAATTCATTTAATCTGTTTTTTTTTTTTTTTACACTTTCCACACTTCTGTGCTACATGGTATAAATCTTCTAAAGTAAACAGCTGTTGATTGATAAAAATGGATTCAGTTTGCAGAAGTAGAGTTCAATTCTGACCAAACTGATGTGGTCAAAACCGAAGTGGATTTCTGCCATCTTAAAACAACTCAAATATCAAATGCTTTTTTTTTCTTTTTCTTTCTTTTTATTTTTGTAGAATTGCTGTTAAATTTTAATGACATTGTTGCACAAATCAAGCACAAATAGCAGCTGAGAACTTCTGGTGCAGCACTGTCACATCAAAATTTCACAATAAATCTCTTAATACATACGTGTCAAACTCAAGGCCCGAGGGCCAACTGTGGCCTTCCACTGCATTTTCTGTGGCCCGCGAGAGCTTCAAAGACATATTAATGTCTTAAAATGCTCCTCTAAAGCCAGTATTGATCATAAACTACATCTCACATAATGAATGCATTTTACCAGCAAAATAATGTCATCCCGTGAATRTGCACGGGGTTCAAAAGTGGCCTGCAAAAATCTCTGTGTAAATTTTTAATTTTGCTTTATTTTCACAGGCTACTTTTGCTGCAGCCAAGTTGTACTGGGAAGTGGAAATTTCCCACTTCCTTTTAAGAAATTTAAACTGAAATGCCMCCTCCAGTGGGGGTTCTGTGCTAGAAAGTGGGAGAGTTCAGGTTTAGATAGCAGAAGTGAATAAAACTCCTTTACTTGTACTTTGAATTGTATTTCTGTATTATTTATTTCAGATTTAGTCAGTCGTACGCGTGTTTATGAAAGGACATGTTAAAATGCTGGTTTTTTTTGCACTAAATACCCCATAGAGCTCCGTTACTGAGACAAGAAATGTAACGTTTCATGTTTTAGTCAAAGTTAAACATGAAAAGTCAAAGTTTATTACAAATGGTCATTTGAGCGCCACCATAATGCTCTGATGACACTCTGTGAAAATGAGTTTGACACTCATGTCTTAATATGTCAGTTTTTCTGCCTTGATAATTACCTACTATAAAAGTTTATAAAATAATGTTAAACAGTTAAAACATTTTGAGATTGGAGTTGTTTTAAGACAGTATCCTGATGCATCTCAGTAATCCAGGTAAAAAAATCAAAAGGAAAAAAGTTGTATAGGTCCTCTGGACAGGTTCTTCTTTAATGAAACGTTTCGTCTCTCCTCCAAGAGACTTCTTCAGTCTGAGAGTTTCAGGCAAAATTCAGGCTTTTGAGTCCTGCCTCCAGGTGACTGATACTCACATCACATGGCCATCGTTCACACCTAATTAATACCTATTGTTAACAGGGGGTGGAGAGATACTGCCAATGTACTGCCAATCCTACAGCGCTGCCATTGGCAGTATCTCTCCACCCCCTGTTAACAATAGGTATTAATTAGGTGTGAACGATAGCCATGTGATGTGAGTATCAGTCACCTGGAGGCAGGACTCAAAAGCCTGAATTTTGCCTGAAACTCTCAGACTGAAGAAGTCTCTTGGAGGAGAGACGAAACGTTTCATTAAAGAAGAACCCGTCCAGAGGACCTATACAATTTTTTTCCTTTTGATTTTTTTACCTGGATTACTGAGATGCATCAGGACATT
>NW_013952457.1:423012-432805 GCF_001266775.1 Austrofundulus limnaeus
AATGTCCTGATGCATCTCAGTAATCCAGGTAAAAAAATCAAAAGGAAAAAAATTGTATAGGTCCTCTGGACGGGTTCTTCTTTAATGAAACGTTTCGTCTCTCCTCCAAGAGACTTCTTCAGTCTGAGAGTTTCAGGCAAAATTCAGGCTTTTGAGTCCTGCCTCCAGGTGACTGATACTCACATCACATGGCTATCGTTCACACCTAATTAATACCTATTGTTAACAGGGGGTGACAGAGGTGGGGGCCTCCGTTTTCAGCTGTCCCCCTCCTACAGYGCTGCCATTGGCAGTATCTCTCCACCCCCTGTTAACAATAGGTATTAATTAGGTGTGAACGATAGCCATGTGATGTGAGTATCAGTCACCTGGAGGCAGGACTCAAAAGCCTGAATTTTGCCTGAAACTCTCATACTGAAGAAGTCTCTTGGAAGAGAGACGAAACGTTTCATTAGAGAAGAACCCGTCCAGAAGACCTATACAACTTTTTTCCTTTTAAGACAGTAGCGACACACTGTGGTTGAACTTCCTGTTAAGCTCATTAATCTGGTCAGATTTAAACTCTAGGCTGAGAGAAAAGGATTACTAAAACTAAAGCTTGTTGGTAACTACCATCGTTTTGTTTATCAGGTGGTACCTTGAGAAAAACTGGAGGCTGGGCCAGTGTTGACGCTGAAGCGGGTGGTGGCCACTCTGAGGGTGCAGACATTCTTCTGTGGCTGAAACAGAATGATGTGGATTTTTGGAGCGAAGAGGCACCCCAGCACCACTGAGCCACTCAGACTTACAGAGATGCACATGGTGGTGGTCTGCACCTGGAGGATGAAAAAAGAGACACAAATTTAAAAATCATCTTACTTGATTAAAGATGTTTACCAATAAACAAATAAATATTATTTCTCAAAACAGACTGGCAGCGTTATTAAAATATATTTATACACAGGAATCATTTATAGCTGTCATATTACTGAGTTAAGCTTTTGCGTTCAAGTGTCTTCTTTTTAGGAATGATAGGGCTCTGTTAAGGAAAAAAATAATAAAACAAAAATTACGCCTTTTTTTTCCAGTTCAGAATCAAGCCAGGTGTAAACGAGGAGGCAGGAGGGTGTTCTCATCAGACACTTTAAACAAGGTAAGCTAAGTCTTTGCCTGTCAATCATTTCTTTACCCTTCAATCCTTCTTGCCTCACCTTGTTTATGCGGCTGCTGCGTTCAGTCTGCTCCATCATTTCCAGCCTTTTCACAGCCCTTTTTTTCTCCGCCCTCTTTAATAAGAGGCTACAGCTCAGTTTTGTGTGGTTTCTGGCAACAGCGTTTCGTTTTCACAGCAGGTGTTTGTCATCACCCTGAATGTTAATGCTGGTATGAAAATAATGTGAGGACYGAGTGTTGTGCTGTGCACACACTTTAACATCAAGTAACAGCTAGTGAACAGGAGCTTATTCAATTAAACTGAAATATAATGAAATATTTGAAGATTTATATTTTTTATGTCTCAGCTATGCTTCTTAAAGTCATAGCATCTGTGAACTACATGTTGCTATTTTGACMAATGGGATTAAAACTTTGTGAATCCCAAGACTGCAGGAATGTCTTCATGCTTCCTTTAATTGTTTTCATAAGTCTTTCATAACTCAGCCCAACTCCCCTCCCCCCCACGCCTTTTTTTAATTTTCATGCAGGAGTTTTTGGAAGCGCTTTCCTATACTTTTAAATAAAAATACAAAGCCCCTTCAGTTACATATAAATAAAAGTTGCATAGAGTCTTTTTATTTTATTTTATTTCATTTCATTTTATTTTATTTTATTTTATTTTATTTTGTGTACAGTATACCATGGTTTATTGTGTAAATGGTTCATTTTTCATAGTACCACTGTATTTGAGACAACTTTAAACACCCTGTCAGAAAACCGATTTTTTTAAATTGTGTTCCTTCCGCAGCAAAGGCGTGATATGAGAGAGAAGCCCATTTTATAGCAAAATATGAGTAAATCAACATTAAAATATGGYTAGGCATGATGTTGAATCTGTGTTGAWATTATACAARAAGTGGTCAGTGATTTACTTGTTGAAACAATGTGAGGTTTTCAGCCATAACTGATACATATCAATGTTGATTCAACATTGATTAGATGTTGGCATTTCAGTCATTAGAATTCGACCATGAAACAACATTGATTCAACATCTTTTCAACATTGGTTTTTTGGCTAGAAATGRATGATTGTTTGATGGTTGATTCACCATCAATCATCGACCTTAACCAAAAATCAACTTTGAATTAACATCATTTGCTATCTGGAGAGTAAAATAAAACAGCCTTTTGGACAAAGACAACTTCAGTTGTTACCTGTGTCTTATAGCTGCAACATATAATGCTAATTACTTCAAGTCTAACGTAAATGAGGGACGTATTCATTCATATATTTCAAAACAATTAAATTAATTCCAACTTGTCCGTGTTAACAATCACCAGTCCCTGCATAGAAATGATTGAAAAAATTATGTTGCGGCCACACATTATTTATATTTTATTCATTGCCATTAGATGGGCCCCGTAGAAATAACAGTTCTGATTTAATTATTGAACCCAATGTAAAACAACTTTTAATGAATTTTCCTCTGTTTCTTAAAAGTGCTGTAAGGTTGCATCAAGATTCACTTCATGCTATCATAGAAATCCTTTGAACACTGCATCCACTAAGCAGGTTCTTGGTTGAGATTTTTGTTTTCTATTTTTTTTTTTGCTGTAAATCCTGAACAAATGGTGACAAACATTATAGGACATGATGATCTGTGCAGTACTCCTGCAAATGCTCGCTGGCTAATTCTTCAATGGGTCTAAGTAAAACCCTGGACAGTGCAATGCAGGAATGACCWGTTAAGAGGTTTTAATAATTCACAAGGTGTTTCTTTAGAAGAGCAGCAGACTTCAAGTCAGCCTGTCCTCACAGATTCTTTCCAGATGTGTGGAGTGAGTGTGAAGAGCATGATGTGGGGAGGAATATGACCACTGCCGTCCCTGTCCACTGTTTCTGTATGTCAGCATTTAATTATTTCACTTTACAATTACATCAATGATTTTAATTATGCAGTATCTGTTTGAAATAAAAACACACACACATAATCTCTTGGAAATCCTTCATTTTGGGTCTTGTGCTTTGAAGACAAGAGCTAGTTGAACCATCATGGGACATCTTTCATCATTCAAATCTTGTGTGACAAAATATTGTCCTAAAGTCAGTCAGTGAGCCTAAATGATGTAACAGGGGCATGATCTACTTTCAGTGCCTATTTTGTTAAATATCATTCTTGGTTTATACATGCAGTATTTTGTGTAGCCTTCAGGGATTTTATAGGAGTGCTATGATTTGTTGTGTTTGTTCCTAAAATGAGATGACCAGTAGTCACATCAAAGGAGACCCACCGTCCTCAGAAAGGAAGGAATGTCTTCAATATTTTATAGGATAATCGAAGGCATTATTCATGGCTCAGAGGACTGAATTTAGATTGGTTTCGTATTTCATGGCTGACTACAATCCATTTGTTGTTATTCAGCCTGAAGATTTGCACCAGGGCTGTGACAACACTTTGCGAAGTGATGTAAAACTAGGAGAACACTGGTGATATGTCACTGCATCTGAAAAACCAGAGCCTCTCCGCCAACTGAGTTGCTTCAGTTAATTATTCATCAGTCAAAGGGGGAGATTTGTCTATCTAATGAGTCCATCCAGGCTGCGAGTTATGTTGCCTAAAGGGTCTGGAGGAAGGGTTCCTCTGAGCAGCACTGAAGTCCCAGGATGGAGGGAGCACAGCTGGGATTCGGCATCCCGGCCTTTCACACTCCATTCCACACAGCTACGCACAGGGACACACAGAGACGTTCAGTCCTCTTTCAGCTCTCATGGTCCTGCCTGCTGTTTCCATGTTGCTGCAAAGGCAGCTGTGKCAGAAGACTGCGCTGCCTGTTCCTCCCGTCTGTTGCCCTCTTGCTGCACGCTGGTCAGTTCCCAGAGGGATAATCTCTCACAAATAAGGCCAGCCGTTTGCACTTCCATCAATTCAGTTTAAAACCATATGTACTTCATTAATTTATTTGTCTGTTTTTGTTTTGAGCTAGATGGAATTGTTTTAAAGTAAAACACATGTTAATACTTCTTAATTATGCTACATTTAAAACATATGACTATTTTTTACCAGACTTGTTTATGTAAAGATATTTAACAACCTGTCTGTTCTGATTTATAGACAGATTTGAACAGTTGACTGTTAATTTTTATTTTGTCTACAAGCAGTTTAAATGTTACTAATGCAACTTAAAACACTTTAAGGCAAATAAACTCATCATCGAATTTTGATTCTTATATGATGGTTGCTGAAATCTAACAGCTTTTAAATGAAACTCCTTACAAATAAAATACCATTTATAAGTTGTTCAATGCTGATGCCTCGACTCGTTCAGTACTCGTCTGTTGTGTTAAATTAGATCAGATTTAATGTGACACAGTTGTATACTGCTTGTTCAAAAACAAATGATGTATTTGCCCACAATACATATATCAAACTTATGAGCTTTGATATTTTCAGAAACTCCTAACATGCCTAAATTTCTATAATTTGTTGAGAACTTTCTTTGTGCTGTTTGTCTCAGCAGTAGCGAGGAAGAGGAACAGAAAGGCAACACTGTGACTTTACAAAGATGAAACTGTGACCCATTAAAAACAAATCCTCATCCACTTTAGTCGACACTTGGAACTACAACTAGACATTTATAAAAGCTAATGGCAAAATGCTGCAGGAACAAGTTGTTCAAAAACAGACAGAAAAGTTTATACTACTCCTAAAAACAAACCTCACCTTTTAACTTGTCAATTTCAAATATACTCATTCACAAACATGCATATTTGTGAGCAGCTTGCACACACTTACTAAAACCTTTCTGTGATGTTTTCACAAAGAGCAGTATTAAAATGGCTCCATCACTAACATGTGACTTCTCTATGTGTTCAACACTGTTCATTATCTTTATACAGATGTTTCCCTCACAACAAGTTGTGTTGTCAGAATAATTGATGTCAGTTTTTGATTCATCATAACTCACACATATACACCTTTAGATCCTGATCAGCTGCTGTGTGATTGTTAAGAAAGAAGTGTTAATGATGAGCTGTGCACACAGTTTGGCTAATTATTTTGTTTTTCTAACTAGCATTCATCAGTGTAACACACTCAGCCCTGCGTCAACACACTGTTACTCAGGCTTAGAACAGGCACTGCAGTGATGCATACAAAATACAAGCTACACCACAGAGAAAGTCATTATCCGCAAGGATGTATTCTTCCCAGATTTCATGAACTCTAAGCCATCTGAACAAATAATTTATTACAGATGATAACCGAGGCATGTGCTGTATGGCATGTAAAATGTTGCTGTCTTTCAGGGAAAGGCTAGTTGGAGAAAACCCCTGCTGCTTAATTTAACTTACCCTGTAGTCACTGGCGGTAACGTAGAAAATGGGTTGGAAAGCCAGCCAGATGATGCAGGTGGTGTACATCGTAAACCCGATGAACTTGGCCTCGTTGAAGTTCTCCGGGCATTTGCGGGTCTTAAAGGCGTAGACTGTGCAAAGGATAATGAGTATGCAGTTGTAGGTGAGAGACATGAGCATGCTGGAGTCCTTGCTGTTGCACTTGAGGGTGACCACGTCTCGCTTCTCCGGACTCACTTCTTTTCTCACGCCCGGAGCCTCGACCAACAACCAGACCACCACCACTACAAGCTGGCAAGAGATCAGAGCACCACAGATGGCAACCTGGGAGGCTGGACTGATAAACCGAGGCCTCTGGGCTCCATCCTTCACACCACTGAAAATCCGAGCTATACGGTTGGTCTTGGTCAGGAGGGCTGAGTAGCAAACAGCAAACGAGGTGCCTAAGCCTAACCGGCGCAGTGTACACACGGCAGTGGAAGGCTTGGCAATGTAGATAAATGTCATGCTGTAACACATCAACACTCCCAGCAGAAGAATGTAGGAGAGCTCACGTCCACTGGCCTTTACCACAGGTGTCTCGTTGTGTTTAAGGAAGAGGCCGATGATGAACAGTGTACTCATCATCCCCAAACAGGAAATGGTGACAGGTCCAATGGCCCAGGCATCTTCCCAACGTATGTACTCCTCAGGCAGGTTGTAACAGCCTGTAAGATTAGCCAGAGGCCATTGCCCAAAGCTGCAGTCAGCACAGGTGAACTCATCCTGCAAGTACTGGTAGGGCTGGCATGGGATACAAATCCAGCAGCAAACATCTCCTGGCTGCATACTTTTCACCTCGTTTTTTCTGCAGGGGTCACTACACTGGGAGGTAGGCACAACTTGGCCAGCCCAGGGGATCAGGCTGGTGTTCAGCGTCAGGCTCTGAGCCCAGTAGCCAACACTGCGGTAGACATATCGTCCACCTTCTTTGTGGTAGTGGAAAATGTTGTAGCGGCCAACGCTGTCTCCAAAGACATCAAAACGAACTACATTCTCTGTGTCAGGGGGTCGAAACGGTGCTGAAAGGAAGAAGAAAATGTGACAGGAAGTGTTATTGGATAACARCTTTTCGACTAAACAATCACACAGAGAACTCAAAATGTACCATATGCCTGTTCTGATTGGGAAATGCACATTAAAAATGCCTTAGTATAGATTTACTACTCTCTGTGATCAGACACAAGTGTAAGAGTTTGTTATTTTTCAAAATAAAAGAAAGTTTTAACAAATGAAAAAAATTCTGACTAAATTAATGACTGATTTAAAAAGAAACTAAAAAGGAAATAATAGACAAAAAGGACATAAAAATCCTTCGGACTATTTATTTATTTCTTTTAGAAAATGTGAGGAGCAGAAAAGCACAGCTGGATAAGAGCACAGGACCCTCTTTATTTTCCATCAGCAAAAAGGTCACGATTTCCATAAATCGAAGGRTAACCAAAAGCGAGTACAAAGATGTCAGAGCATTTGAATTGGTAAGTCTCTCATTGGCCATGTGGGTAAGTTGATGCAGTTACTCTACAATGCTGTTTAAGTAGACAAGAGGAAAACAAACACAGTTTGTGTGATGAGTGTCTGCAGCAAACTAATGTCTCTGTTATCTCCTGCAAAGCATGAGAATGTGGAATCATAACAAAAATGATCCACAGTAGTGTAAAAAGCTGTTGAATTACTTACTTTGTAGAAATTGGTACAAAAAATTTAGATAACGTAATTTGACATYCTTTGTAAATAGTTTGTTACATTTCCATAAAGACATACATATCAGAGGTAACATTTTTAGTCTTCAAAGATAACAGTGTTTATTCATCAAGATTTTACTCACCATCAAACTTGACTTTAAGGATGTAATCCCTGTAAAACTTGCGGCCATTGCCAGGTTTAAGAGCGTCACACACTTTGGTGGAGTTGGGGCACAAAGCTTGCCTCATGTTGTGTAAGGCAGTAGCCATCGCATAAACAGCATTCATTACAAACATGATCTTTGATTCTGGCTGAAATGGAACTTCACGCAAAGAGTGTTTCCCACAGCCCAGGTCATGGAGGCTGCACTGGAACTGGTTCTCCCAAAATTCCCTGAACCAGGGGTCCCTGGTGTTGTTGTACGGATGCAGAGCAGTGAAGTAATCATTGAAGTGAGGGATCTGATAGGAGGCCAGTTCGATAGTGAAGGCCCCGTCTGCCACAGCTTCGCTTCCCCTCACCACGCTCTCCTGTGCCCCCCAGCCATCACTGGCCACCCAGGTGAAGGAGACGTTCATGCGGTTGGCCGCCACCAGCAGCTCCCGGGCATCTTCACTGCGCGTGAACAGGATGACCACCTTAGCGTTGGACTTTTGCTGAAGGGAGCGGATTACATTCTCATAACTCCAGCGGCTCATGGACCGGCTCACCTTGGCTGAAGTGGCAATGCAAATCTGGCGGGCCCGAGCCTCTTGCTGAAAGGCGTCTATGCCGGTTTCGCCATAGTCGCCTTCTGAGGCTACGGTCGACACGTATGTCCAGTTGAAGTAACGCAGGATCTCTGCCATGGCCTTGGCCTGGTAGAAGTCAGGAGGCACGGTGCGGGCGAAGTAGTCATAGCGAGTCTTGTCGCTTAGCTTGGCACTCGTGGAAGCATAGCTGATCTGAGGGATTTGGAAAAGTCGCAGCAGATTCGCCACCTGGCAAAAAGAAAACAAGATAAGTTACTCTTATCTAATTACGTTTTGTGTTAGAGGTCAACCAATTTAGGTTTTTAATCGCTGGGCTTAAATTTAGAAATTAGCACAGCTGATTTATGTGACCAACATTGTAAAAAAATGAAATGATGGATTTACTTAACCATAATATGTTACCTGGTTCCACTTAACTGAGTTGAGTAAATTCAAAGCATTATACCAGTTTTTTAACCAAAGAACATGAGTACGTTGCTTTGAATTCRCTCAACCCAGTTAAGTGGAACCAGGTAACATAACATGGTTAAGTAAATCCAACATTTCATTGAAAAAGAAGAACAAAACTCTTACAGTGCTATTTATTTTATTTAAATGGTAAAATCTGGCTAATTAATCAGGCAATGGTGCAATCGGTCTACCTCTACTTTAACTTTGCTTTAGCTTTTGATGGTGTGAAATGTTCTAAAATTACAGAAAAACTACACTTTGCAGAAGAGTGTTAATAATGGTATGGAATTTACTCTACTGAAAAAAACCCCACACATTTTCCTAAAGTTCTTGCTCTGCTTTGAAGAGAAAGAAACTGGAAGAAACAGAGAGCCAGAGGATGTGGAGAGGAGAGCTTCTGGATGGAAAAAGATTTGAAGTATCAAAGAATCGTGAAACTTTGCTTTTTCTCTGTAATAGTTTTTGTCGATGTTGTGACACTGCAGGCAAGGTGAAGAAGCTACTGACTAGTTTTTGCTTCAGGCACTTTTATGGGTGCCTAAGGGGAGCCGGTCTCCTAATTCAAAGGAACACTAACCTACAGTTGACTTAAAGTCGACTCTCAGACAGGCACACACACAGCACCACATCCTGAATGCCAATGAGTATCACTGAGAAAGTTAGGAAGGAAAATCCCATTTGACTTGAGCTGCCGTGTGTTTCTTGGGTGAGAACAGTTTAACTAAAATTTTATGCACAATGAGAAAAAAATACCAATTTAAATGTTACCTTTTCTTACTGTGATTTGTACAGGCTTGTAAAAGAACATAAAGAAAGTCTTGGCAATGAAATTCTGTTTTTTTTTTTTTCAGTTATTTTCAACAAAAAAAAATAGCAATTTTTGTGGAAGTGTGAAAATCCTTGAAGTGTTGCCTTAACATCTTTGAAAGGTGTTTTGCATAATTTAAAACTAGACCTTAACATTAGCATCTTTCTTCAAGCACTCATTCAGTTTCTGCAGCAGAAAAATGCTTGAAGATTACTTTGCAGAAATGAATATCTTTTTAGTCACCATATTTTATTTGTTTTTCTTCTTGATCCATTCTTTGTTTATGATACTGCTTGTAGATCGAAAATTCGCCTACAGTTTTCTTGTCATTTTTGATAAGTTGAAGTCACCACTGTATTTATATGAGACATTTAAGTAAAACCATACAATTCATCCCATTATTCTTCAAAGGTCATTTGAACTTCTTTTGGGCTAAAAAAGGATTTTGTCTGCACTGCTTAAATTCATCTGTTGAGAACAAACCAGAAAAGCATGAGTTTTACCTCTTTACTGACAAGCAGTTGTTTTTCTCGAACATACTTTTTGGGTAGCGCAGACTTTGTACTATAG
>NW_013952457.1:433054-436773 GCF_001266775.1 Austrofundulus limnaeus
AGAGAGAGAGAGAGAGAGAGAGAGAGAGAGAGAGAGAGAGAGAGAGAGAGGTGTGGCCTTGTTCTTGCTACTTGGTGGGGATGATTTTTCAGGAAAACGCAGCCTTGTGGGGACCTTAGGTGAAGGAGTTCAGGGAGTCTTGTTCATGAGTTATGGCAGGAGATGAATCAACTTATAATCATCCACAATAATGAGATCCATACATTCTAACCCTCACCCACAGTCAGATGACAACATGAATGGATGGAAAAAGAGTCAAATCAACCAACATAAACTTAACTCCTTTTTGAATTAAAATGTATTTTTTCAGAACAGCTGATCAACAGTAAATCGGTCAAAGCTAGTAGAAGATATACTCATAAGGTTCTGCAGTTTGATCATCTMCTCTTGCCCAATTTGTTGTGATCCTTTAGCTGATTCTGAATGATGTATTTCTTTTTCTCACTCTGACAAAATGGTTTTGTTTAATTTTTATAAATGGCCAGTTTTAGCTGTGATATGACCCAGTGGCTGTGTGAAGTGAGCTTAAGTTTCAAAATAACATTGACTTATTTAATTAGATTGAGATTAAACCAATGTTGGTTGTTCTATGAAGAAGTAATTTTAAAAAAAGGAAAAGGAAAACCCAGAATATGGAAACACATGACTGATGATGGTTTTAAACAAGGTCATAGGTGGTTTCCTCTGAACGTCTCAGGTCAGCTGGAGAAACCCCGATGATGCAGACAGAATAATAATCAATTCATAAGTGCCTCTCCCTAAACTGCTTTGACAGCCTTACCCCAGCATGTAGAGAAAGGACTGGTGGCAGTGTGCTTGCTCTTTTAGGAAGAAATAAAAATATAATGAAGAGTGTCACGCAACATTAACACTGATTAGTTAATTCATTTTCAGATCACTTCCCTATAAAAACACTGGAAAACTAATTCCCCAGTCTCATATTTTCTRATGAATAATAGTTCAGAACTGCAGCTCAATCTCTCTGTAAGTCAATGTCTCATTTGTTAAATGTTAAGAAGAGTTATGTTTTTAGAACATATTTTACTTTTTAAACTGATGCTTAAGAGGCCAGGTGTTCGAGAAAAAGTTATTTTTATCTTTCT
This sequence comes from Austrofundulus limnaeus, assembly GCF_001266775.1. Taxonomy (NCBI): domain Eukaryota; kingdom Metazoa; phylum Chordata; class Actinopteri; order Cyprinodontiformes; family Rivulidae; genus Austrofundulus; species Austrofundulus limnaeus. The sequence continues at coordinate 434,158 of NW_013952457.1, forward strand.
TTCAGTCAATACTTTTCCACAGTCAGCCTGCCACATCCATCTACACCTGTTCTCTGTTTGATGAGTCACAGCTGCAGCCACTCTACTCATTAACCCCTGTCCTCATATTCTCTCAGCCTTCATTCAATCAGAATTCTGTCTTTGCTCGTGCTCATGTTCAGTTTACCTTTAGTTTCCTTTGTGCTCTGTGACTTCCTGCACATTATTTGCTGTGACAACCACCTGTTTATTTTTTGCTTAATCACRTTTTAAGTTTGCTTGAGCTTCTCATGTGTGCAGTTTACACTCCTGGGTCCAACATCAGCTAAACCATGACATCACAGGGTTTAACCTTGTTTTTGTGTTATTTGGGMAGTTTGTGCCATGTTTCTGCACATGGACTACAAAAAAATCTGTCACCATTTAGCTAGCTGTAAATATAATAGCATATAGTGTTGACGCAATGGTCAAGAGATGCATAAGCTTAAATTTGGTTGTGGGTAATTTTAGGATTGATTCACACAGTCAAGCTTTTACTTTGGCTATTTTGCGTACAGGCGGTGTGAGTTTGCATATTAGCTAAATATTTAGTTTTATTTAGTCAACCTTTTAGATTTAACATTTAGAATTAACTATTTAAATGTGCTAAAAGGAGACTTTAGAAAAATCCACACTACTTTTTCAAACCTTTGAAGCTAAATGTGACAGACTTTCGCTATTCATTTTAACACAAGCCGCTTTTTACAAACAGCACTGCATAAAATAAAAGGAATCACAAATGTTTATCTGGTTCTACAGGATTTGTGTCAACATCTAGGTTTCTGTTGAGCATGAGTGACAGAGTTGTCTTGAATTAATCTAGTCTGAGTTCATAAAAAAACAACTTTTGGTGTGAGACATTTTTCACAAACTTTCACTCCACTTGTCAGGAGTGAGAACAGGGAGTAGTGTTTGACGCGACAATATTTTCCATTTGTTACAGAAATGTTGTGAAGCCAAAGAGGACATAAATCCATATAACTTAAAAGAGGAATGTCAAGATTATATATAGTTTTAAGCAAGTTTTCCTGATCATGACTGTAGACAGATAGAATCCAGTCCTGCTGTAGGAAATATTCTATATATGTTTTTCTGATATTTAATTCTGTCTCGTACATCTCTTTGCAGTTACATTCAGTGGTGCCTTTGAGATCAACTCATTTTTAATCGAGCCAAACTATTCCTATCCAAGGCTCACAAATTGGCACTACACATAATAAAACACCTGAAGCSTTCAAAACAATTAGACGTTTTGTGCTTGCAATAATAGTCAGTTGTGAATCTATAAACCACCCATTCTGTGRAAATTTCTTATTGGATGCCAAAATAAATGAGTAATTTCTCAGTGGTTTAATAAATAGAGCCCTAATCCACTTACAGCGCACACAGCTTATGAAAGGTTGTAAAGCAAAGTGACAGACATGACACCGATACAACAGGCTTATTCAAAAYCCTTAGATGCATGTTTCTGAGGTTTATATGAAAAGCCCAAGCTCTCCAACCCTCCAAAGCCTATCGGAGGCATACAGATTGAGCCCATGGACCACTGGTTGATGTAAGCAAACAGAACTGGAGGGTTTGAAAAAGGAGTCCGCTCAAATCATCCTTGTCATTTTGAATGATGGAATTATTTTGCCAAATGTCACGATATGGCTTTACCCAAGAGGATATCAGCTAAGTGGCTGCTACAGCGCAGATATTTTTCTGTAAATAATCTCCGCTTTGATGATTTCAAAGAAAAAACAGAGATAAGATTAGAGAGGACAGGAGRCGCTTGAGAAATAAATCGCACAGCAGCAGAAAATGTGGGCCCAAATTTGCAGGGACGTGTCGTACATTCAGAATATGTAAGCAGGAGGTGTTGTGGCTGTTTAATGACTGCACTTGATATCATGACCTGCAGCCAAATGAGTTTTAAATGTTGTTTTAAGGAAAAAAGTCTGTTGCATCAGTATTTACTGAGCGTGTGCTAACTCCACTCCACTTCTTAAGGTCAGCTGCTTGACTGAATTAAGATTTAGAGAAGCTAACACTTCAGGTCTGTTGGTGCATTCTTTAAACCTTTCTTGAACAAGTTTTGCAGCCTGGCATTGTTCCACTGCAAAGGCAGCCACCATCTGTGGATATTAGTTCTTTAAAAACATGACATTAATATTGTTTAGTTAATTTTTCACTCCACTTGAATKACAGAGTTTTCCCAGCAGAACATAYGCAGCCATGTTGTCCCTYAGGTCACTGATGCACATGGACCACATAAGCCATGTAAAGAACTATTGATAACACCATTAATAATCCCACTTTCTCTTTTTGCTCATCGTGGGCCCCAGTGGTTTAAGAGCTTGACCCCTTCTTCTATCCTCATAGGGACTTTGCACTTACTTCCATTAATCTTTCAGTCTTTTCTATAGCCTAACCCTGACCTTTACCTAAAACCTACCCCCCACCCCAGTATACCTAACCTTAAACCCAACCCCTAACCCCCAACAGTATTTAAATTCATGGAGACTGTGCACTGAAACAATGGTCAAAGATGGTGCCTACAAGGTGACAAATGCACGTGCACACACACACACACACACACACACACACACACACACA
>NW_013952457.1:437225-443247 GCF_001266775.1 Austrofundulus limnaeus
TAATTTATGACATTTGTTTTGTTGGTTGCTCCAGGTTTTTTTCTTTTACCACATGAATGAAGCCGCTGACTGTAGTGAGCGTGTCATCACAAGGTCATTACTCACTTTTCTCTGATGACCCGCTGTTTAAATGCACCGTGGGGGAAAATGTTCAAGGCTCAAAACTTGAATCACATACATGTTTTTTTTCCTCCACAAGTGTGTTCAAACTGCCCAGATTGCATCTCAGACTTCCCTCTGACTGTTAAAGAGCCAGGCTTTGGTTGTTGATTGCTTTGACGCCGTATGATGCCATCTGACTCGCTGTGCCGCTTCCCCTTCCACCTTTTCTGTCCGCCTGTCGCCGTCTCCGTGTCTTTGAAACATTGCCTCTCGTGCGATTTGCTCGACATCCTCTGCTTTGCGTGCACACCTCTGCCAATTCACCAGACAGCCCGATCGCAACCGCAGATCGGGGGTGGGGCGGAAGTGATGGGGCCATAGCCTGCGAGAGCATCACAGAACTTCGCCTCCGCACTTAACTCAATCTGTGCCCATGTAATGCCAGCATGGCCAGGCCCGCAGCCAGAGCCGCCCTCTTATCTGCGATTGTCACAGCACAACACCAGCCGCACAGCGACGCGCTCCATTCATTGTGGCAGATTTAGATGGCGCWCAACGTTCTCGCCACCTGTCATTTCAACATGTTGCACCATGTCGCTGTGGCAGTAAGGGCTTTCCAGCTAATGTTGTTATTTGTCCTCATGTAACTGCCTTCGCCTTTGGGGTAAAATACACACGTCTATATTGACCACCTGCTGTGGTTACCGAGGGGCAGACTTTATAACCTTTCTCACAGATGGGCTGGCTTACCCAAAAGGTCTGAAAGACTATAGATTATGCACAGACCAGGCAGTTACAAAGGCCAGAAAGATTAAATGTGGAAAATGACCGGAAGCAGCCCAGAAATGCCACATATTCCCCTGCCCTAAATGCATATCTTTAGGAACATTATCAACACGGCAAAAACATGTCGAAATGGATACACTTCATCTTATTTTTAAAGGGCACAACTTACACAACAAATCTTTACAATATCAGATATACAAAATGTTCTTGTGTGTCATGGTTCAAGTTAAAACACTAGCAAGAGGGTCAAAAATGATGGCGTGAGCAGATTTACTGCTGTGATTCAATACTCACCAACCAGCCAAGATATAAAACATCACACACTCTTCATGGCTTAACTTTATCACAACACGGAGTTATTCATGGTGAGAATGAGGACTGTATCCTGTGGTTAAAACTGACGAGGAAGCTTCTGCGAAAAGCTAGGGCAGACCTCAGGCTCGTAATAGTACCGCCATAAATTACCACAAGACAAGGGCGCTCTCTGAGGAGCCCCAGAGGCAGGGTTTTTCTAAAATTACACCTCGTTTATCAAACCTTTTTTTATTTCCAAATGGTCTTTTTTTCTCCAGGAAGCCTTTCACTGGTGCTCTGAATCCTCCTCTTACATCATGTTCCTTGGAGCTCTCTATCTGAACAACTCATGACTGGACTGGAGGGTTGGCATTCTGTTTTGTCACAGTTACAACAAACGATGGTGTTTGCAGTGTTCCGGTCCATTTAGGGATTACTTAATATGTTTTTATTGCCAGCATTTTCAAAACTTCAGTAAAACTTAGTTTTTTCTCATTGAGCTGATCTAAACTGTAATTGTTTTAATGCTGGCTTGTCATTACAGAAGTCCCCAAGGCTGAGATAAAAAAAAACAATGTTAGTGTCTATTTAAAATACAGTATTGTTGGTGATGAAAATAGGAACTAGATATTAAATAACATAATAAGCTGAAACCTCAAGTTGCATCACAAGACAGAACTAAATAAAAGTATCTACAGGTTACCAAGATTGACCAAAACCAACATATAACAAAAATGCTGATTACTAATACAATACAAGTAAGTAGGACCTGGAAGCAGGAACAGCTATCAGCTAGTGAAAGGTCACTATCACAACATATGAATAACAACCTAGTCTAGCGTAAATCTATAACAACAACTTGGAAAAAAAAACCCACATAAATTCAAAACACACAAAAACTGAAATGACCACTCCAAAATCATGACACAACATGGGTCGGATCMGTTAGTTTTAAGATTTGAAAAAAGGGGTGTAAGAGAAAATTGTATGCATCCTTTTTTTATTTCAGCAAATCAATTTTCTTTTTCATTCAGCTTAGGCTTGGAGCTTAAAGTACACATGACATCAAAATTTTGTAATAAATATGAATACCTTTTTGGAAACGTAACATTGAAAACATATTTTTTTAAAAAAAAGAAAAACATTCACACAGCTGAGATGAACAGTTGTTGAAATTTTTGCATGTGAAGTAACAGGAAGTGACGACAATAGAGAATGTGCATGTAAACAGAGTGTTGCTACAAGAGCTAACGACGCAGACCGTAGAGAAGCATCTGATTATTATGGGTCACTACCAGAGAGAGGTGAAAAAAAGTGAGAGTTAAATAATATTGTTTTGATAAACAAAGACCAGGGAATTCCTTTTCTCAAAGAGTTCACCTTTGATGTCACTTCCTGTTTCACTTTGGATGAGCCAAGTTCAAATTAAAACTTGCCAGTTGTGTGACAAAGTGGGAAAAGTTGTGTGTTTAATGCCAGGTTTCTTAAAAATAAAGTTGCATTCTTTGACTTTTTTTGTGTTTGAGGGATATCCAGGTCTCAGGTTTTTTAAAGTTTTATGACAGAACCTTCAGAGACATTCAGATGTAAAAACACAAAATACACTGACAGTATTGTGATGCATATAATTAAAAGCCAGTTTTTGGACAGTCCGACAACAATACAGTATACAATGCTATCACACATGTTGATAATGTCATTATAATGGCAGATCCCAGATCTTCTGTTGGCTGCTGTTTGCTTAATATGACTAAAGTGTAAAAAAGGCTGCCGCCGCCAGCCTTCAGATCTGAAGTACTCACTCAGTAATAAAGACGTCTGCAGGCAGAGTTATTGCAGAATCTACAGCACACAAGTTATCTGAATCCAATTATTTTTCTTGCAAGACAGAAGCTTGCTCCCTTCTTTAAATAAGCATGTATCTGCAACACGAGCCGGCATGTCTGACGTAAGCTGAACCATACTTTAGAGCTGAGCGAGAACAGGCTTTGTCCTCTGCTGGGCTGAGTCAGGATGATGACTTTGTCTTGATGATTTAGAGCGTGCGTATTTTGTGCATATTTGCAAATCTCATTTCCAAGGGACACTGTGTGTCTTCCTCACAATGGCTTGGAAATGCATTGATGTGGCAGTTATATTACGGCTGAAGATGTGGAGCCCCAATTAGCAGAGATTTCCTTGTATCAGCTCGAGTGAGCYGAAAAAGAGCTCTGCTGCCGAGAGTAATCGGTGCTGTCGCTAGACATCCTGTCAGCCTGTCCTGAGCGCAACATCTGTAGCTTGTCTGCGTCTGACAGGACCAGAGCTAAAGTGTGAATTACAGGAAAGGAGAAAAAGATCTTCTAAATTAGATCATCTGAGCATTTGTGCCTTCAGGTAAATAGATCCACTTGTGGAACCGATACTCATTAAATCCGAGTGTTCGGATCTCACAAGGGGTAATTGCACGTGGTATTTAAGACTGTGAGCATTTGATGAGTGCTAAATGTTTTTTTCTCCCCGTCTATGGTTCTCATTGGTAGTAAAATGCCCTCTTTGCAAGTTGTTGCATGAAACAATGAATGGAGCATCTGTTAGGCTTATTTTCAACACAAAAAAAATCTCATTTAAAAAGGAAAAGACTGGAAACATATCCCTACCTGAATGGAAACGTCACTGTAAGAGCCTCCTATGACCCCAGAGATAGCCAGAGGGACGTCATCATGAATGGCATAGGAACCGTCAGGGCACGTGTACTCACTGTCGTCCACTTTAGTAAGGGAGGCCCTGACGAACTCTAGGGACTGCTCCAGAGCGTACGTGTCCTTAGAGCAGGTGTCCAGAATGTGGGCTCCCAGCCGGATCCCAGGAAGGATTCGCTCATCCTTGTTGATTTCATCTAACGCCAGCAGCATGGCCTCCAGTCTCTGGATCCCTCTCTGTGAATTGATCTTCCCACAGTCCTCGACCCCCTCACCCTTTTGGTGCACAGGGAACAGGCCGCCAATCATCAGATCTCCTTCCAGGGTGATCTCCCTCTTGGAGTCGGTGTTGTACGGCACCGCAGGCAAACCCTGGGGAGCCTGGGCAAACAAAGACACGCTTAAGCACAGCAGGCCAAGGTGGGACAACCAGAGGGGCCGGGGCAAAGGGCATACCCCCAACAAGGGGGAACTCCCCGGTGACATATTCACGGGCAAAAACAAAGACGCCAGTCCTGGCTGGGAATTCTGCTCGGTTCTGATGGTGGCAGCAGAGAAACAAAAGAAGCAGCAAATCTCAAAGCGCCAGTGTTTTTATTCTGACTGAGGCCATAGACAGCATTATYTCCATGCTCTTCATCCCTCTCTTCTTCCTTTTCTTCTTCTGAGAGATTGAAGATTACAGCCTGCAGATCAAACAGAAAGAAATTCTGTCACAGCTGTTGAATCGCAGCACAATGATCCCATTGTCTGACAGACACTGTGTCTGCCAGAGATGGGCTCGTTCTGTGCTAACATTTGACATCATCTGCACAAGTAAACAAATATTTGTGTACTTCTTTGCCTTTTGATGGTAGTTGCCATAAGAAGAAAAAAATAAAAATCAAAGACTTCACTTGGTAACCACCTCTTGATGAGGCACAGCTCAGCTGGAGTGTACGCAGCACTGCTGGAAAAATGTGTGTGTGACTCCAATGGGATCTTTGAGACAGCGTACTTTAGATAGTGATTGATCTTGATTTATTCAGCTTAAAAATGTTAGTCTTTCGTCTTTTCTGCTTTGAAACTACATCAAATTCCAAGTAAATACTGTGCATAAAAGGCAAACATTTGGTCAAACTACTGTGCGTTACGAGTTATTTGAGGAGGTTTTGTGAGATGAACCATTGCACGAACATGTTTTAGTTTTGTTGTCCAGTCCTGGAGGCACAACCAACACACTTAAAACGTTACATTTTAGAAATAGTCACACATATTCTAGACCAGCTCTGGGTCATGTCTAGGTTTAGGCCCGTTGCAACAGGGCAGGCAAACCAAACAATTGTCTAGGGCCCTAAGCTGACCCAGGGGTCCCCAGACAACGACTGGTTATGTTTTAATTGCAACGACAAACTGTGTGAGCGTCCCTTTAAATTCTCTGCAGGTCTCATTTCCAAGGGACACAGTGTGTCTTCCACACATTGGCTTGGAAACGCATGAAATTGCAAATAAATGCAGGGAAGTGCAACAACAGAATCCCCTTTTTTTTCTTCAAATGTTCACATTCAAACATTACTTTTAAATTTATGTTTACAATATTTGAAATTACTAAAATGAATTCACTGTAAAAAAATGTGTGCTTTCTTTTGCTGATGGTGGTGGAATTTTTTAATTCAAATGTAAGCAAAATTTGCTCACTAAACACACTTTTGTTAACATAAAGTGTGGGTAAAGTTAAACAATCACTGTGCCTGTGTTGTGTTTTCTGATTTTGAGCAGGTGGCCATTCAGGCTGGGACCGGGGATGGGGGCCCACCAGATTCCTAGGGTCCCCAAAGTGATACATATTTATAAAACCCAAATACAGAACTAGTTTGAAGGAACAGTGTGCTTTTATTCAAGGAATAAAACTATGGAATCATTTGGGGAGTGATGTAAAAAAACTGTGTACTGTGTAAAACTTGTGTACATTTAAGAAAATGATAAAAGCTGGATTGCTAAAGAAATATGAAACAGTATAATGTGTATCTATATAAATTGTTGTTCTAGAAGGATTAGATGTTCTTGTCTTTTGTTTTGTTAATAACATAAATTTTTTGTTATATGAACTTATTCTTGGGGGGAAAGGGGCAGATATTATTTTTTCTTCTCTGCTGCCTTTCATTTAATTTTATTTGTGA
>NW_013952457.1:444024-445910 GCF_001266775.1 Austrofundulus limnaeus
CACACACACACACACACACACACACACACCCCATCCCTCTCCCACTGTTGTTTCCATGGAAACGTGCCAGGAGATGGAGAGGATGCAGAGAAAGTAGAAGATGGAGCAGGACAAGTGGGCCAGCCTGATCATGCATGGTGCTTGGTCTTATGGGAGAACTGGGGGTGAACTGACCACCTCTAACAGACAAAGCTTTTCTCTCTTCCTCCTTTTTATCCCAAACTTAAAATTAAACACAAGCATCTATTACTCAGTCTGATTGATTAGCGGCTCTATTAAACATTCTGCATAAGAGATCACTTTTATTATTAATCACCGACACGAAGCGTCGGTTAAACTCAAAAGAGCTCTTTATCTTCCACACTAAGCAATCGTGTGGATTTCCGACTTTCCTCCTCGGCAGCTTGTCAACAAGTGAAACTCCTCTGCTGCACACACGGAGCGAAATCACACCTCCTTTGCGTGAATACGAAATCAGCCGCACCATCAGTCGGCGGGGAGGACAAGAGAAAACAAAGGTTTTAGTGTTGCAGCTGTATATTGTTGTCATAGTGAGGCCTTTGCAGTGTGTGAAACAGAAGCCACACAAATTACAAAACCTGTGAGCGGACTCAAACATTCTGAATAACAAAACAAAAAGGCACACCTTGGCAACAACACCCGTAAAGCACTCAAGCTCACAGGTCTCCAGAGAGAACGGTGACAAAAGGGTTTCTGGCTAACACGATGTTAGTCTCCTCCCCGACCCCACGTTCCCACGGGAGGCCTTTCCAGTGGACTCTGTCTCTGTCCACTGCTCTCCTTTAATATAACAGCAGACGGACCACTTACTGGGAAATACATCTGAATATTCTGTCAGTGCACAAGAACGAGCACCTTGTGGTGGCCTTTTTGGGTAGAAACACTTGAAACTTTTACGTGCATCGATACCTGTAAAAGGCTTCACACTCAAAGGAGAAGTCTAACATCCTTTAAATTGGAAGAGAAAAAACAAGATCTCAAACTTCTCTCATAGCTTTAAAGGGGACATTTCAGGCAAAATCCACCTTTATTTTTAGCCATTAAATACATTTTGTTGTGTACTTGGAGTCTTTAGGAGTGCAGAAATTTTGAATTTAATCTCTGCTGGTGCTGCAAAGATGTCTTTCTAAGCTTTTAGCGTAATATTTTTTAACTCGTTCAGTTTTCTCTCTGTGACATTTTCTGAACTGTTACGTCACAATAAGGTCTGGACTTAACTTCATTCTCCTCTGGCTCTGGGTCAGACAGTCTTCCCTTGTTGACATTTTTAAAATTATATTATAAACAAAAAGTTTTGGTCACTATATGGTCTATTGCATCTATGTTATCAAACTACAATGGACCCCTCTGAGAGCTGAAGTGGGGCAGGGTATGAAGCACCTCGTTTGGATTTAAAGAGACAGCCTCAAAACGAGACAACACATCAGAAAAGTGATGAAAGAGGGGCTTGTGGAGTTACAATAAGAAGAATTCAGACTAAAGTATTGCATTTCCACTTTATATAGATCCAAACTGAATGATTTGAGTGTGAAAAAGAAGGATTTAAAAGCATGATATGTCTCCTTTAACGGCCTTTGGTTTTCTTGCAATGGAATCCCCAAATTCTGTCAACGAGTGTGTGCCAAAACAACAGCTGCTTAGAGCAATATTTATACTTTAGATGCAATATCCCACCCAGGATTCAGTCTGCACGGTAACTTCAAAGAAAAACAATGCTTCCCAGTTTCCTCCTATCCACTCATCACCATTTCCCTTTCCAGCAGATGGCCTTTTTAATTCAAGAGCGAGTAAAGCCTGCCAGCCTCTCACACACACTTCAAACCAGACTGTGTGAGGGAATGGTGGTGGGATGGCAGGGGGTGGGG
>NW_013952457.1:446416-448823 GCF_001266775.1 Austrofundulus limnaeus
ACAACAGTGTGTGTGTGTGTGTGTGTGTGTGTGTGTGTGTGTGTGTGTGTTGGACTGAAGGTGATCACTTAAAAGGAGGGAGATATATTCACAGGTTGTCAGTGAAAAATGCTGAAGCACCTGCAACAAATGGATCATTATTATCAGGTGTGATGGACACGCTATGTTGAGTCATATGAGACCAGACCAAGTTTTAAAACAAATAATTTAATAAATCCCATTTGTTACCAAACTGCTTGGATCAATGTGGCCTTGGCTGCAGAACCTGTGGGTCTGATCAGTGCGTTGGTACTGAACCATTTGTGGGAAAGTCTGGGTCCTCAGAGGACTGGTCTCTTTCTGACACRTCTCATGGAGGCTAGATTGAAATGGGATTTGGAGAGTTTAGAAGGCGGGTCAGCCTCTTCGACTCATGTCACTCCTGAGCAGGTTTTTTTTTCCTGCAGCATGTTGAGCATCTATTCCTGATGGGGAGGCTGCTGCTGCTGCTGCTGCTGAGCCCATGGGGGGTTGTGTGTTTAGGCAGGGGGTCTGTAGCACCAGCAGAATATTGCATCGTAATAATACCTTCACCTGCTAGTGGTTGTAAAACTGTGTCTGAGTGAGATTAATGTGCAGGTGATGTTATAGCTTTAAATTGTTGTGAATAAATGCATCAGCTGTTTTACTGGGTGGGGGTGAAAAGAAAATAAGAAAATAGTCATATACTGTATAATGAAACGTGAAATAAAAAGTATTTTGGTTAAAAACAAAATTGAGAATAACAAATATCAGATTCAGTGTTTGTTGGGTCTTTGTGGTCAATATTTCTCTGACTTGTTAAAAACCTTTCACTCTAACACAGAATGACCCCTCAGGTCATTAAACCTGAGGATATTAGTAGTTTTTCACACCTGATTTAAAACTCGAGAGGGAACGCTCCTTTCAAACAGTCACACCTCGACTGAGCATTTGTGTTTTTATAAAACCTGCTGTGTTGATTTAAAAAGCAGCTGAAGCAGTTTTGTTTTTTGTTTTTTTACGTTTTCAGACAGGCTTTTAGTAAGAAAGCTTTAGAGACGTGTTGCTCACTGGTTTTTATCCTACGAGTGTAAAAAACAAAACAACTGGACTTCTTTTTCTTCAGTTGGAGATGTTTTGCTTCTCATCCGAGGAGCTTTTCTTTTACATTCAGTTTAACATTTAATAAAAAAAGTTCAAGCAATATGTGTTGTTTTTGTCTCCGTATGGCCTTTTGTTGTGAAGCAATTTATAATTTTCATCTTAGAAATTTGCTATTTTTAAAAATAAACATTACTTATTAAACTTGTTTTGTTGTCTTTAAGTTAAATATCTTACGAATTTATTTGAATTTTAGCAGGACAGACATGTYGAGTTTTAGGTAACGCTTTCTTTTACGGTACCCTTATTACCATGTAATTTCAAGGTAATTAAAAATGTAATTAAATGGTAATTAAATGTAATTACTACCTTATTACTATGTAATGACATGGTAAGTAGGGTACAAAAGAAAAACTACTGTTAGTAAAACTACCTTTAATGGGTAATTACAATTAAATTACTATTCAATAGTAACAACACTATATTTATAACCAAAAGAATGCAACTAAATTTTGGGGTTAGTGGTTAATTGCAATAAAATATAACTTTAAAACTATCCAAATTACCTACTACTTATTTAGGTGTTACATAGTGAATTGTAATACATTGCCAGGTAAGTGCTACACTGCAGACAATTAATTACATAGTAAAATTGTACCCTAATCACCACGTAATTACATGGTAATAAGATAGTAATTAACATTTCATTACATTTTTTATTACCTTGTAATTACATGGTAATAAGGAAAAGCCGTAAAAGAAATTGTTACAGAGTTTTACTGCAGCTGCTAATCATGTTGAATATCTGATCAATCTGGGAAGTTTTGGTATAAAAACCACATGAAAAATGCATTTAATGCTGCCCTTAGGTCAAAATGAGCCAAGTGCAGCAGGAAGGTTTATCTCAACAGTTCCAGTTGCATGAGCGCAACTTAGAAAATGACTGTATTATTGAGCTTCATAGAAGTGTTTAAATGTATTGTAAAGAATGCTGAAGTGACCGCGGTCAGGCAGTTTATAAGTCCACTGACATGCAGGATCAATGGGAAACACTGTTACATCATTAAATGATGAAATGTCTCGCAAAAACAATCACTGACCTTTTCTGAGAGGGCTCATTTCTGCAGCGACCAAAGAGTGGGGTGTGCGGGGTGGGGGTTTGAGGGTTGAGTGTAAAAAGGAACAGTTTAATGAGTTCTGGTGTAATTAAAACTGCTTAAAGCAGTCTGCAAATATATACTGTTACGTTCAGCTCCTTATATTAAATCTATACCTCTTTAATGTTCACCTCATGTCTCTACAGCAC
>NW_013952457.1:448958-450814 GCF_001266775.1 Austrofundulus limnaeus
CCCCACACCCCCACCCCCCGTGAAGGGGAATCCCCTCATTCTTCTTCAGTCATCAAACATCCATCTACTCCTTTTGTCTCTCAGAGATGATTACTGCAGCTTGAGTGCAGCTTTGCATTATTCACCACAGTGGGTTTTTTTTTTAAAGGCCTGGATGTTATTGTCAGACATGATCTTCGTTGACCCCTCATCCTACTGGGCTGTGACAATATTTAGTGAATTATATCATGTCAGACCAACCACGGGGTGCTGCTTCATTTTCTCCTAATTTAGGTTTTCACTTCACTAAAATGASGTCCCCGTTCTGCAATATGATGCAAGATAACACGGCAGTGCATTCTCTCTATTTCAGAAGGTCRATTTGTCCTTTTCTGTTGCCTTCATTTGATTTCAGCCCATCGCTCTAGTTAGTAATAAATTTTTGGGTCCTAAACGTGAGCGTCTTTCCTGACATGATTGAAAAATGGCTGCGAACAAAAGGCTGAGCTCTTTCAACGATAGAAAACTCAAGTTTCTCATCAGAAAATATTGATCTAAAATACCAGGCTATATTAAATTTTTAATAGAGCTCCTTTGTCTTGTGGGTTCCTGCTCATCCTGTACAACCGTTTTAGTTCAGAATTGCTAAATCTTTCTTGATGTGTGGCAYTGCACGTGTTCTGTTTTTGTCCTTTACCGGGACTCACTCAGTAAAACTACTTGCACAGTCAAAGGATAAATATTCAAAGAAATTACTGAGATTCCTGAAACTGATCAAATGAAACGAGTTACCTAAAAACATAAATCAGTACCACTTTACAATAAGGCTCCCTTTATAGACAGCTTTTAAATAGTTTATAGATAGGTTGTTAATTCATCTATAAACATTTTATAAATCATTAATTAGTGTTTATTATGCATTTATTAAGGACAAGAAAGAGACAAATCTGTCTGGTTTCTTGCCAAATATTCAGCCAAATCTGTCTATGTATATTACATATTTATTACGTTTATTCTAAAACGCTATATTTAACATTTCACACTAGGCTTCTACCTTGTAAGTATAAGACAGTACGCTATGTATTATTGATTAATAAATGTTAATAAATGCCATAAGGAAGCCTTATTGTCATGTGTAAAACAGTACATTATTTATAAGGCTCCCTTATGACATTTATACACATTTATTAGTCATTAATAAATACTGTCCTACACTTTGCAATAAGGCTCCTTTTGATAGATGTGGATATGTATAATGCAGGAAAACAGTACAATATTATAAGTAAAATATGTGTTTCCAATACATTATTGTGCTTACAAGGTAGTAACCTAGTCTGAAATATTTAATAWAGCACCTTTAAATGAAAAATGTACATGGAACGATTTGGCTCGTTATTTGTCAAGAAACTGGAGAGTTTTGTCTCTTTCTTGTCCTTAATAAATGAACACTTATTAATGATTTATAAAGTGTTTACAGATGAATTAATAACCTATTTATAAACTATTTATAAGTCATCTACAAGGGCAGCCTTATTGCAAAGTGGTATGGTAAATCAGCTCTTGAAGTATGGTAAGAAAAATGAGCAATTAACATCTTACCTGTTGTGGATAGATCTTGGAAGCAACTTGTTTTGAGAGTTTAATTCTGAGCAGACTGATGAGATAACGGCATGTCTAAGTGGAGCAATGACTAAAGCAATATTAAAACAATTTGAAAATTTCTACGGTGATTCATGCAAATGTTGTTTTATAACTTTACATACATACATACATACATACATACATACATACATACATACATACATACACACACACACACACACACACACACACACACACACACACACACACACACACACACACACATACATACATAC
>NW_013952457.1:452672-456055 GCF_001266775.1 Austrofundulus limnaeus
CCCCTGGTGGCGCAACCCGGAAAAGCCGYGGGCGTCAAGGAGTGACGCGAGTGGGGCACCTGATACGTCAAAATAAGACGCAGAGGGAACCTTACCTTAAGCGTCAATATGTGACAACTTGGGAGTGAGAATGTGTAGGCTCATCATCTGGTCAGAATTGAACTACATGTATTTCTCCAAACTGAGGTCATTCAAAGAGCTTTATAATTTATTAMTCACAACCCGTACTACAGAACCCCATATTAAAACTGCTGAACTACCCATTTAATGTTTAGACCAGACTAGATTGATGCCACAAGTGCTGTAATAAATCCCACCTGACACTGACTGAGAGGTGGGATACACATCTGACAAGTAATCAGTCCATCACCAATGAAACACAGACAGACAGACAGACAGACAGACAGACAGACAGACAGACAGACAACCCATTTTTGCTCTCATTCACACCAACTGCTACATTAACCAGCTCACTCAACAGGCTGTGCCACCCAAAAAAAAGGAAAGAAAGAAAGAAAAAAGAAAAGAAAAAGGCCAATCCTATTCTTCTTCAGCATCAACTGAGATAAACAATGAAACAATCTGATGAAAAGCTGATCTGTGGAGCAGACGTGTTACTGTAAGAGGAGACATGGTGTCAAAGTTCAGCCATGATGTGCAGCTGCATTTCTCCAACTATTAGAAACACAATCAGACAGAAAATATGTCTTTTCGGCTTAAAATCAATTTTGGAGGCAATAAGCAGWAGATGAGATCAGTCAGGATCCTGCAATGACAACTTTGGATCTAAAAAGGTTATATTTAAAAACAACATTTTCATTTGAGTTTGGTTTTGTTCTTTAGAAAGTTTATTTTCACTGTTGTCTTCATTTAATAATTTTGTAAAAGTTTGTTTCCTTCCAAATCAGCCTCAATTCGTTTTAGGTGTGGCGATAAGAAATAGGAGTGGCTTTACTTTAGTTTGTCAGATAAGTTCTTCATAGATTCTGGAGGATTTGGTAAAAAAATGTAGTTTTYTTTTAAAAACAAGGAGCATTCAACAACAGACACGATGGTTAGTGCAGCTGATGTGGAACTCACAGCATTAATTATTAGAGAACATCTCCATGTTTTCAGCTGAATAAATCCACTCTTGAACGTTTCTGCTTGAGTAGAGGAACAACAGCACTGGTTCACTTCATTCTGCTCTCATTTTTGTGGGGATTGCACTGTTAGTGTAGCACTGATGAGGATAAAACAAAACTCTGAAGTGTGTGTTCTACTTCAGGGAGTAATTTACCAATACATGATAGAATCACACATTATGATGATATTTATTTGGATTAAAATCAGAGACAAGGTGGTGGTGGTGGGGGGTGGTTAAGATATTTATTTTCTTGCAAAGTCCGATTGCCTCTGCCTCAATAAAAAAGCAAAGAGGAGAGGTGAACAAATGGGATCAGCTTCCAAATGATAGATTCTAAAAAAGATTTTATTCGAGTATTTAATCATTTTATATGCATATATTCAATCTGTCTCCTCTGCACATGTTTGTGTTTGGGTCATTTTTAGGGTTGAATGATGATAAAATAAACAAAACTTGAATCTAAAGAGCAAGAAATTTTGCTTTGTTGTTTTTTTTCATAAATAAATCCCTTCATTTACAGATCAAAGGAAGCAGCAACAGYTTTTAGAAGCAGTGGCAACTCTGAAAAGGTGTTTTTGGGGTTCAGTTTTTTGATGGCACATTTCTGTTTCTGACTGGATACATTTTCCTGTCACCCACAATCAGAAAACAGTGTCTTTTTTTGTTGCATTCAAAGGAAGTCCTCTTCAGGTCAGTGCTGAAACAAGCTGCAGGTCAGAAACGCAGAGGACGACAGTTTGAACGTGTCGGTCCTCGCAGTCAGCCTGAAGCTGAATAATTTACAATAATCAACATCTTCAGCTGCGAGAGCTGAGCTCACACATCAGTCCTCCCTTCTGAGCTGTGAAGAAGCATGCCTACAGTCCTGGTGTTATGTAAGATATGCAGAAACATGCCTTACAGCTGACTATTTGTTTTAAAAGAAGTTTACTTGTTGATGGGAGCTGATTACAGACAGTCCTCTGGGTGTTTTCAATCCACTGATGCCTGACGTTTAAACAGAACAGAATCTACCTCGTTTGATTTGGTCCTAAGTCTTTAATAAATCWATATTTGAAGCTCACTCAGCTACAGGAGATGCATCACTTCTTTTTAAGCAAAGTGCAAATAATGATCCGAACTGTTGATTAAAATCTCTTCACATTTATTCAACAAAATGCATGAACTGAACATGCAAAATTAATGTTTTTTTTTTTTCATATTTTGCAGTCAGATGAGTTCTGTTGACTTTCTGAGCATATTTAATCCCTATAATCTCCTGAGGTGGGTGAATTCAGTAGGTGTGCGTTGTTAGTTTCCCTGCAGCCGCGCGCGTTTTGGAAGGATGTGGTGGAGAAATATGGCAAAATATTTTTCTTTAATAAAGGTTTTCCCCTTCCAAACATTCCAGGTTTTTATACCAAATAAACTCATAGATTAAACATATTGTCTTGTTAGTTTAAAAAAAATGTTCATGCAGTTAAAAAGAAAAAAAAGTGCAAACGTTCGGCTTACCTGCGCGCGGCTCCTCCGGTTCCGGTGCTGTCGTGCAGTGAACGCACCGCGCAAACCGAGCGCATATCCTTCGCTTTTAGTCTCATAAAAAAAAGAAAAAACCGCTCGTGTGACCGTGGAGCTGAGGGGGGGTTGGTGAAGAGGGAGGGAGGGCTGCTGCCCGAAGTTTGAGCAGCTGAGCCGCGCGCCAGGAGCTGTCCGTGGTGCTGAAACACAAAACAACAACGAGGAGGAGAAGGAGGAGAGGAGGCAACTCAGAGCTGCCGGATTCCTGGTGGTCTGATCCTGCCGGGAGCGCCTCAAAAGTCGCAGCTCCTCAACCCAGCTGGCGCCCCCCCACACCCCCCTCCCCCTCTACTCATTCTGAACAATAAAGCGCGTCCAGCTCGGTTTAAGATGAATGAATCAGCGGTGAGGCACAGTTCTGCGCAAAATGAGGTTGCAACAGATTCAGCAGATTTTCTTTTTCTTCTTTTATATCTGAGCTTWAACTCTTACAACAACCTAACATCCTCATTAGGCACATTCAGTTTGGAAAAGTCTTGGGTTGCGTGTTCATATATTTGCTGAAGCCCCCACCCGAAGGATGGTGCATAGGGCGCGGGGTTGGGGGGCTCCTCAGAGACTTGCTGTCGCYTATAGTGAAAATGTATTTAGGGTCCGAGAACAAGTTGTGACGCGGCACGAAAAGGGTGACAAGAGACTCCCACGTGGCGCACAGTCAGTCAGTGATGAGCTCTGGGAACAGTCAGCTGTCATAACC
>NW_013952457.1:456065-478035 GCF_001266775.1 Austrofundulus limnaeus
ACACACACCTCCACCCCTTCGCGTCCACGGGCTTATGGTGCAGATTAATGAGATTAATAATTAACATTATGGGAGGGCGATAATCTTCTCCTCCTAACTGCATGAGAGTTTTATTGTGTCATTACTGTCCCTCATCCTGAATGGGTTTTTTTTTTGTCTTGTTTGCCTTGGGACACATGTTGAAGGCGGCAAAGATGAGAAGTAAAAGTGCAGCAGATGTGTGGTGAGGGGGGCATCCATCCCTGCAGACTCATCACACCTCTGCAGACAGAGGCCCAGCAAACAGAGACAAATAAAGTTATTGAAGATCAGGTAGCAGGAGGCACGAACAACACTGATGACGTTTCGCCCCATTTTCTGGAGGTGATGCTTCAGCCATAGAACAACACTAACAGACTAAAAGTATTGCTCTAGTGACACAAGATTCAGCAAGGAAACAGGAACTGTGGTGAACACTGAGGTTTTTCACTCAAACTCTGCACTCTGTAAACAACCTTAGTTTTCATCGGGGGCGGGGGGCGGAATCAAACGGGGGCAAAATTCAAAACTTGGTGCCAGTCCTTGCTAATATTTATTGACAGAAATTTTATAACAAATAATTATTGTATAAATTTTTTCCAAATTGTTTAGAACCTAACGGATAAAGAAAGACAAAACCTAAATTTAGAAAGACACATCGTTATTAGTCATTTCTTATAAACTTTATCATTTATTATATCTTAGAGATACGTTTTATCAAAATACATCAAATCAGGTAAAACTAAACTCTCTAAATATCCATTTGTTTGACTTTAACTATCCTGTAGTTTTTTCTTATTTTAAAGTCTGAAGTTACTGAAAAATTAAAATGAAATATTCTTGGTTTGAAAGTCGGCCAGCTGCCATGAGAAGAAAAAGACAAACCATAAAACTATTGTACAAATAAAGTATTACTTTTGGGGCCGGATAAAATGCTAATGAGGGCCAGATTTGTCCCGTGGGTCTTCAGTTTGACACGTGTGATCTAATGTAAATGTTATTTTTTACTGTTGTGCATATGAAACTCAGATCTACACGTATCTGAAACACAATCTATTTTTCTCCTATCAGTATTTGTCTTTTAGAACTGAAATCATGAATGATTTTAAACAAAGTCTTTCTCTTTGCCATACATGCACATGTTGATCAGCGGTTGTTTAAGATGTGATTTAGAAATAAACTTGACTGAAAACATTTGCATTAATAAATCATGTTAGTCATTAAAGACCAAAGAACAATCACATCACGTTTGCTTGCTGATGTTACAGATCTTAAAAATGAATGATGTAACAGATGCTGTAGGAAGGGTTTTGATACAGTGGTGGTAAAAGTCTTAAACGCGTTCAAGCTTCTTGTTTTGCTCTGATTAAAACAGAAGATCGGAGGAACACGCTGCTTATTGAAAATCCTAAAAACAGCTCATTTGCTCAAGTTGCACCAAACATTTTGCCTTCTGCGCTCGCATCTGTGCCCAAACAAAGCGGCGACACTTTGCAACCACGACACGGTGAAAACCTTGAAAGCGCCAAGTCTTTAAGTGCTGGCTTAATAACTTATGAAGCGCTCACAGCCACATCAGGCGCGTGAACAACACAGCCACCCACRCTCTGTTGCATCTCTTCTTACTGTTAGGAAGCAGACAAATAAAACATAAAAAAATCCTCAGTCTGGAGATGAAATGATGCGCCTGTTGCTGTGGAAATCAAAAGCGGCACACTCCCGAGGAAGCCGCGCCTAAGAGAGCTTGAAAAACAGACATCTGTGAAACAAATTTGGGATTCTTAAAGAAAACTTTTCTCGTGAAAATTTTATTCCACTTAAAAGAGACACAAACATGGAAACGCATTTCTACACTTCTAATAGAACAATATCAACTAACAAACATGTCACAACATGTCTCTGCTAGTGAGGAAAACTTGGCTACAACAGCAACAGAAAAAAATGCAGTTTGAGTATAGAAAGACACAATTGCATAAAAACGCAATTATCTTATGAGTGGCAATAAAATATTCTGTAACGATTTCAATGAGAGGGCGAACATTTGCGGTTATAAAGTCACTCTGCCTCAGATTGAATAATCCTGAAGTTCAGAAGCAGCAGCTCCTGCCTGTTTTCACCAAAACGTTACTGTAAATCAAGAACAACAATGTCAGATGTCTCATCAGAATATGATTCTGACAGATGGGCTTTCATAACAACAGCCACAGAAAAAATGTCCCATTAGATGATGATCTGTGATAGTTGGTGTGACTGTAATTAAAACACACCTGGCCTCTGATTGGCTGCACATCATGACAGTTTGTTTACATTTTTAAATCAGGAGGTTCTTCTAAAAACGGATTTTTTGATAAACAGAAATTACAGGCTTCATAAGGGAAGTGAAAATGCGCAGAAATATGGCCTGTTGGTCATGGGATGAGCAGCGTTAGATCCACCAACACGATTAATCAATAACCAACAACAGCACAGCTGAGAAACTCTTCAGTATACCAGAGTCATGTCCTTCCTACTCCTCTCCATCTCTCAGGGGCTCCTTCTTCTCAGCCCCCAGTTCAGCTGCTTCTCTACCTTCATCTTCCTCCTTAGGAACGTCATCTTCTTTCGTATCTTCTTTCTCCTCCACCTCCGCCTGCTCCTCCTGATCCATGTCCAGTTCTTCAAAGGATGAGCCGCTGCCCACAGAGTCATTGGAGCCTCTGTCGCTGTGGTCCCTGTCCTTAATGTCGTCGTTTGTGTCCACGACGTCCCTCAGGGGCAGGGAGGAGGCCAGGGAGGCGGCTGTGGACGCTGCCAGCGATGTCTCTCTGCTGTCCCAGGGGGCGCCGCCGCTCACTGAGCTGACGTCGCTGTGGGAATCTGCACCTGAGGCGAAGCAAAGGTTCAGACAGGTAAAAAATGGGTTGTGAGAGAAACGGCTGCTCAGAACTGAATCCAGTTCCATTTAAGAGAAATTAATAGTTTTCCTAACTTGTCTAGTTGATCTGCAATAGTTTAAACTTTGATCTGCGGGATCAAACAGAAAAACAGGATTTTATTTAAAAAAAAATTTCTTCACTTTGCCAACAGCAACCATGATGTTACAAATGCGCACATGTCAAACTCAAGGCCTGCGGACCAGATGTGGCCTGCGGGTTACTCAAGTCCGGCCCATCAGTGATAATGCTTGTTCTGCCCCTGAGCTGTTGGCTTTGAGTAACTGTGGCTCCCTCAACAATTTTGTACAATAGCTCTGTATTAATGTCTCAAAAAAGGCTGCTTTAAAGCCAAAATTCACCGTGCAAGATCTAAATTTAGCTACATATTTGACAGCTACTTTGCTATGATCCAGTTGAACCAGGAAGTGTGAATTTCCTTATTTTCAATTAAGTCCTAAATTTAAACTAGAACACTCCTTTAGTGGGAATTCCCTGTCGGAAAGGGTGAGAGATCAGAATTCAAGATGGCAGCTATTTACCACAACTCAACAGTGAGTAAAACTCGCTTACTGTTTACTTTTTATAGTATTTCTTGTATTATTTCAACACATTCTCACTCCCGAGTCGTCACATATTGACGTTTTTCAAAGGTCCCTTTGCGTCCAATTTTGACGCATCAGGTACCCCCCTCGCGTCAGTCCTTGCCGCCCGCGGCTTTTCCGGGTTGCGCCACCAGGGGTCTTTGGGTCGGGGGTCTGAGGTTAACATTAGGGATCAGGATAAATGGTTAAGTTTAGGGACTGGGGTCAGGGATAGGATGTCTACAGTGAACATTAGGTAATTTTAGGCTTTGCAACACGTAGTTGCCATGAATTTCCTACATTTTCTAAAAATGGTTAATTTTACGTATCAGGGTTAATGGTTAATTTTAGGTACTAGGGTCTGGGACAGGATGTCTAAAGTGAATACACGTAATTTCACGCTTTGGGACGGTAGTATTTGTGCATTTTCTACACTTTGAAAAATTACGACAACAGATTCCGCCCCATCCCGTCAAAATATGACGCAAGGGGGGTACCTGATGCGTCAAAATTGGACGCAAAGGGACCTTTGAAAAACGTCAATATGTGACGACTCGGGAGTGAGAATGGGTTGATTATTTATTTCACATTTAGTCAGTTGTACACATTTTACTTTTCTGTGTTAATCAGAGGATGTGTTAAAACACTGTTTCTATGCAGGAAATACCACATAGAGCTCAATTATTGTTTGCTAGCGGTGCTCAGCCATAGCAGTGAGATGGGGACCGAGACATTTCATGTTTTTAGTTGAAGTTAATCACAAAATGTCAAAGTTAATTACAACTGGCTTTTTGAGGGCCACTGTAATGCTCATGTGGACCTTCTGTGAAAATGAGTTTGACACTCCTGGTGTAGCGCTTGAAGTTAAGATGATTATGATCAAACCAAGTTTTAGCTCAGTATCGGTAAGTGAGTTAGTTCTTTTTTGTGGATAATGTTGAGTAGCTGTGGCAGCCATCTTGATTTATGGTGACTTCAAAGTTTCCATTTGTAGACATACWTCCAATGGTTACTTTCAGAAAGTTTCTGACCAGTGGTTTATTGCATATTCTGCTAACAGAACAGACAAAGGAACACATATAATATACACAAACACACACAGAAGCAAAAACAATATTGTCTTGCCCTTCGGTGGCGGGTGATAAAGAAGGAAGATCGTTCATCAGCATGAATCTAATAACACTGTATTTGATTCCGGGCTTCGCTTTGCAAAAAAGAAAAACACTGTTGCTTGTTTCGTCTGCAGCACATTGCTTATCATAGAAAGCAGTCTTTTGCCTAATTGCCAGAGATTTTCTCACCAACATGATGAGCTTGCTAATGCTTTCTGTTTGAGCTCGAACCAAATTGGCCTTTGATCTGTGTTGGACTGTGACTCAGTCATCGTTCATCTCTGAATACAAGTGTTTTTTTTTTATTTCCGTTAGTTTTACGTGGAATGAGCACAGCTAGACAATTATTAAAAACAAAGCAGACTAAATAAAGACTTGATTTGATTGTGTCCACCAAATCAAGGTCTGCAGCRATGTGAACAGAATGGAGAAATGCGAGGCCTTCCTAAAAATTGCAAATGAAAACAGAGTAGGTGTCAGATCTGGGAAATATACGAAGCACATCATACCTTCCACCTACAYGAGAAAATAACACAATGTTCACACCAAAATTGGTCTCCTTGAGGGGGGAGATGGAGGAAAAGAGTGTGAAGAAAACTCACAAAAAGACACATTCATGAATGACAATCACATCCATTAATGCCTGGTTGAGCCAAGATAAAAACTGAAGACACATTTTAATATTTTATCTTTGCTGTGGTAGTTATTGTAGGGCATTAAAGCTTTTCGCCATGCCTCTTTTGTGTCTTATAAGTGAAAATAAAAATAGAATAGCTTTACTATTCTACTGGACACTGGAAGATGTGTTTGTTCTTCTGTGGTCACAATCCAAAATAGCACCCTGTGTGGGTTTGTACTGAATCTGTCATCAGATCAAAATATAATAAACAGGAAGTCACCATGATGCTCCCTGGGGTCAGTCATTTCTTCTCTGTTATATGAATCCCTACAATGTAATTATCACTTTCAGCAAATCGGATTCTGTTTATGGAAAAATAAGTTATGAGAGGTTCATATGGATTTTTATTTAGAKTATTTTTTTGTGTGGTGTTGATTGGGAAACAAGTCCAAACAAAACCAGTGAGAGAGGTCTTTTGTGGAAAAAGAACTGTAAATGGGATTTAATAAGGTGGTTTCAAATGAATATAAATGGATGATTCATGTGTTGTTTGCATGTTGGAGGGAAATATTCTAGAGAGACTCATTTTACAATATGAGGATGTTTAAAATGTGAGGAATTTTATGGGTAATCATGGATCTTCTTAGGGTAAATGGGTGGATAGCCCTCCAAGGAAGAGCCTCAACACACTCGACAACTTTCACGCTTTCATGGTTGCAAGCAAGTCCTGGAATTAGTATTGTGGTTGAAGCCTTTTGGATAACATTTGCCTAATGTTGTTACTAAATTGGGCCCATTGGGATTATTAGCTGAAAATCAAGGTCTTGTTCTTCAAACTGTCTGTAGAAGAGGAGAGGATTTTTTAAAGGAGGTAATTAGACACAGAAAGGGTTGAGACACAGTGAGGGTTTGGAGAAGCAGAGTCTGGTTGGATGGAAAGACGAGGCTSGTATAAAATGCGTAACAAAAGCTGGGAAGTGAGAAGACAGATGGATTGGCTTTTTTATGAATGAGGACCTGGGAGGAGGAGCATTTAGGGATACTTATTATAGGATTTTAGAGTAAAACACAGATTTGCTGGACTTAGCCAGTGTGTCTGCCTTGCATAATAACATGTACTAAATAACTTGTGTATCATCATAGATATAAATATTTTACAAAGAAAGGAGGCATTAATATGGACCGTTGTGAATGGATAATACACTTTATGTCACCACAAAATTGTAGCCAATGGGAACCTTAGAAGAAATTCATATTTCCAACTTTGCTTGCTCTACAGTGACGTTTGATTGGTAAAAAGTGATGTCATCTGTTACTGTCTGTAATGCTCTGCRAAATCTTGAGCTGCCCAGATGTTTGTGTTCACACAGACTGTGTCAACAGCATCTTGGGCAGCAATTAAACTCCCATTCAAAAGGTGTCAACAACAAACAACAGACAAGACTGTTGGTCCAATCCACAGACTGTATAAACTGATGGACCTCTGACACCTGGAAGTCAAAACAAACATGGCAGCTTTCGTAAACTAGGTCGTGCTGAACTTGATTCCCAATGACAAAAATAAGGCAGGGRCACATTCACAGCATGTTTTTTTGGTCAAACCACAAGCAGTGGAAGGAAAACGACTTGTTTTGATGAAATACTGTGAGAAGAAATTCCTTAAAAAATTGGACAACGTATCATGCAGCGACAATAAAGACACAAAAATTGCTTCAAATTCCTGCTGAGAAATCTAAGCTCTTTCCATCTTTTCTTGTGACTCAACAGTTGACAAACCAGAGCATCATTTCCCCCGACAAGACTACAGTTTAAATTATAGACTCCGGAGTTGAATGAGGTGCAGCTGACCCCAAAAATACCATGTGATGTTTGTACTTCAAAGCTGAGAGATGTTCAGCAGTGACTAACTTCAACCAGTTTTTTTCAAACGCTATATAACAAGCAATGAAAATTCAGTGCAACAATATTTCTGTTTACACAAGGTCCACCCACATCCACTGATTTCTACATCTTACATTATTTATGTTATGTAGTATGTTGATTACTGATTACAACATGATGATGTTTTGATTGAACGATTCTTGTCTGACCACCTTTTTCTGCCTTCTCTGTGGGGGACTTCATGAATGGCGTGCTTGTCATAAGTGCTGTTCTATTTTGTACTATGGTGGGGTCTTTGCTACTGCCATCAGATGCTAGAACAGAGCAATGCATTTAAATATGGACCAGTGCAAGTTGCTACAGTTGAGTAGGAAAGTGAAATTGAAATATGGATCTGAAAGCTCAGAATTTTTTTTTAATTATGTATATTTATTCTCTACATTTATGTTATTTTAAATAATCCTAAATAGCCTTTTTAATAATAAAGTACAACCATTACATGAGTGAAAAGTTACAGACATTGCTGATTCAATAACATGGAGTTATTTGTTCATGATGACCAAAAAATAATAACTTAGTACCATTTCAGAGTGTGCTTTTAAACAACAAGCTCTTGTCAAAGATTCACCTGTGGCAGACACCAACATGGTTAAATCACATAAACATATTCAAACCTTTTCCCCCCCCAACTAGCCACAATTTTTATTGCTAATCTTCATCAAAACTGCCACAAACAGTTTCTAGACTGCAGGAAATAAAAACAAATCTGGAATCATGGAGGAGCTGCAACAAAACAAAACCAAAGCAAGTTYTCTTATTAGCTCCATKCATGTTCCAGTACTTTTAAGCTGCRTCTCAATTCAGGGGCTGCGYCCTTCGAAGTGCCCATTTGTGGGCCAGCTACATCACTGCCTGCACCTGTCTCATTCTGTGGGCTCCTTTTCATGCGGCCCACAAAAYCCCAAAATTTTAGGCTGCATCTGAGCATACTATGTGGCCGATGATATTGCAGGACTCATTGCAACATCAGCAAACTACAGGAAAACTAAGATGGTGGAGTTTGGAAATTTATCACGGACCAAAGAATTTGTTTTAAATGTATGTTTAGCAAATTATCTGATGAGATTTTTGTAAATAAAATGCAATTACAAGTACTGCTACTAGAGCTAACGTCAAGTTTTATTTATTTACGTGCAACATTTTGAATACATTGAATTTTGTGAAGTTATACCTTCCACAAAAAGGTGTGTGAATACAGTAACAGGGTAGTGTGTGGTCACGCAAGCAGTTATCTGAAGACTAGACGTTTCATTTAAAAGCCGTTTTATGCAGCCTACCTGGACTGCACAGGTATGGCCTCTGTGGGCCGCGGTCTACAGGGCTACGACCTCTGAACCGAGACAAAGCAGCATTACTCCTTTTGTTCTTTGTTTTTCTTCCCATTAAACTACACCTAACCCATTACTTTGTGTTTGTGTCTCTTTCCTATCTTCTAAACCCCAGCAGGTCGAGGAAGATGGCCACCCGTCCCGATCCAGATTCTGCTGGAGGTTTCYGATTATTAAAAGGAAGTCACTCTTCTATAACTGACTCCGTGCTGCTCAGGATGGAGGAAGTCAACACAATTTAGTGGTTTCTTTAAATGAACAACTTTTCATTCATTTCAACCCTTTTTTACTTTTTTCTTCTATTTATTGTATAATAATTGAATTGAATAGACTGTAAGTGGATTTATGATTTCATTTGTTACTTTTCAGCAAAGTGCCTTAATTAAGATAACTTTTTGTGAACTGGAGGAAAATGAATTAACTGAGTTGAAAGTCCTCATAGCATCTAGTGTGCAGTGATTAAATCTCATCATTGTTGCTCGAATTTACAATTTGCAAACATTGAGTGAAAGTTTGATTGTCAGAAATCTTTGTGTGCGTGTTCTCATTTTCTCTCTCTGGTCAAAGCAGGACCATTATTAAAACACAGTCAGAATCTGGGAGCAGAAATGTCTATAATGTGACTACTGGATAACAGAAAGCAGTCTCCCAGGTGGTAAAAGAGGGATTTCCACAGCTGGGTTGTCAGACAWAGCTTAGCTCCCCTGATTGATCTGGCTCTCATTAAAAAAGCTCAGCTGTGTCTGAGACTGGGAAAGCGCAAACACACACACACACACACACACACACACACACACACACACACACACNCACACACACACACACACACACACACACACACACACACACACACACACAAATTACATTTTGCTCAAATGAGTCCCTATGTCTGACAAAACCTCTTGAACCCTAAACTCATTAAACTGTATATGTGGAGTAGATCTGAAACAGAGATTAATGCTGCGCCACAGGAAAATGGCACACAGCGATACATATTAATGCATTCTTAAGTAGCCCCTTAAAATAGTTTTTTTTTTTACTGAAACCAAACACAATATATCTATCCATCTCACACAGTATATCTATATGTACAGAATTACATTAAAAAATCTGATTAAATTGCTCCAGTGTAATGCACAAGATTTTGACTTGTTCGATTGCTTTCTGAAAATTGCACAAAACTCAATAATTTTACAATCTGAAATTCATTTTTCTTGTTTGTCAGCATCAGATTGGATGACCCGATTGTGTCTGGAACGTTTGTGAAGACTATGAATGAGTCCCCATGCTTAATGTCTTACTTCTTTAGTCGCCTTGTGTTTGTGTTTTAATACAAAAACTTTTTCCCCCACTCCACTCGTGCTGAAACATTTTCACCTTGCATTAATACGTCTTCATGTCAACCTGCACAGCCCAGAGCAGATTCAAGTCTTAATAGTGTGTTTACACTGACCAGAGCTGTTGTTACACCATCAGGCTCAAAGAACAACAGACAAGAGAGATGTTGCCAATATCGTTTTCTGTCACTGCGAGGGCTTAAGCGAATCTTCCTCAGTTCAGCTCGATAAATCTCCTTAGGCCGGACAAGGTTAACTCTGATTTGAGGGGGTCTCAAGGTGAACTGTAAGATTTTTCTGTGAATTGGGATGGGTAAACCACAGGCTAAATAACAAGATTCAGCTGCTCAAAAACTCAACTTTATTTTGATACGTGATAATAAAACATTTAAGCAACAGACCAGATGTGCTAGTTGTCTTGAGAACACTGCAGCTGTACTTAGAATTTGGGCACCTTCCCAGTGATCAAACTGGAGCGTGCCATTTGAACAGGACTGAGTGCACCTTTATGTTTGCTGTGATGGGCAATTATACTGCTGTATATGTGTAGCTGGATTATTTTTGTCATCCTGGTAGGTAGTGGTTTGTATTTCTTCACTGCTCCAGCACTTTGTGCGTAATTTGAAAGAGACAGAAGCAGTTTCAGAGCAGCTGAGTGATATTTACAGTGATGTTGGATATTCTGGGTGAGTTTTGAGGCAACACTCCAGTGAAGATGATGTTGGCTCGGAGCTTTGAGCCCTGGGCTACGAGCAGAAAAAATACCTCAATTTTCACTGGCCTGACAGCGCAACAGCAGCTACTGTATAAAATACTGTCTCCTTGTCTTATGTATAATAACACGAACTGACGAACTGGTTGATTATGGATTTCTGCAAATAATGTTTAGAGCTCATACAAATGTTTTACCTTGGAATATTCAATTACACTTCATAAAGAGAGTCAGTAATTATAATCTCAAAGCACTAGAATTGTTTGTAAAGCCTAAAATTTGAACAAGTTTGAAGGAACGCTGCAYGTCTGTACAAGGAATTAAACTGTGGAATGTTCTTGWTAATAATTGTAAAAATGCTTCGTCTATATTTGTGTTTAAGAAAAAGGTAAAAATTAGTTCACTGAGAAAATATGAAATTTCATAGTATATTTTCATTGGATCTGTTTGACACGAAATTGGTTTTGGTTTGTTCTTTTATTTAATGATTATTAGTGTTTTATGGTATTTTTATTCATACGTATTTTATTTTATCCTTGTTTGAAAAGGGGCAGATGATATAAGATTTTTTTCTTCTTTCTGCCACCTTTCATTTTCTTTGTAAATTGTTTTTTGTTGTTTTGAGGTTTGTTTTGTTTTAAACTGAAAATGAATAAATTTAATTAAAAAAATAATAATACCACTATCTGTTGGTATCTTTATGATTATAACTATGAAGCATAATTGCAAAATAAACAAACCTGACAACAGCTGACTTTG
This sequence comes from Austrofundulus limnaeus, assembly GCF_001266775.1. Lineage (NCBI taxonomy): Eukaryota > Metazoa > Chordata > Actinopteri > Cyprinodontiformes > Rivulidae > Austrofundulus > Austrofundulus limnaeus. The sequence goes on from NW_013952457.1 coordinate 467,388, forward strand.
AGTGAGCTAAAGACTTTCCTCTAAAACTGACGGCTCTTAGAATCTAAGAGATGTTTTGAGTGATTTTTTTAAGGTAAAAAATAATATATATGTATACTTTTTTAATGAATTTCAAGGCAAATCTATGTGTTTAGTCTGCTTAGAGACACTGTCTGCCACTAAGGATTTTAATTTAAATAAGTCTCCACTAAATCATGTTGCACAAAGCTAAATATGAGAAGTTTACTAAAGTCGCAAGTACATAAAATGACTTTTATCAGAACCATAATTAAAGAGGAGTTTGTGCTCAAGGCGTCTCAAGCCATTGCACTTCAGCTCACTAAAGTGTTTATCTTTTGTTAGTTTTAAACATTTTTGTATTCATATTTAATTAGAGTACCACTGTTATACATGCATTTGAGCATGAAACATGTTTCTGCATGGTATGTTGGCTTATTAAATGTACATAAACATTTTTAAAATGGCAGTTTTATTACATTAAATTAAGTGTGCAGCAATATGTGAGTCTCTGGTAGTGCCAACAAAAATTGTGGCCCCTTCCTTCACTTAAGTTGTCCATCCCTGCTCTAAATCAAACATATTTTGCCCAGCTCTGTAGGACCATTTTCCCTTTCAGATCATTTTGGAGTGGAGTGAGTTGCACAGTAATGAGAACAWATCAACAATTTTGTTAGTTATATTAGGGCTGAATGAACTGACTCATGGTGCTCAAAGTCGAAAACTCTGCATTTAAAAGAAAATGAACTAACAGAAAAAATAGACACGTGCATAGTGGTGTGAGAAAGTTGTGTGATTGACAACATCGTTGCAAAATGACTTTCAGCTTGTGATTATAAAATGTGCAATATGCAGACCTACTGTTATCTGGATTACAGTTTGTTTACCCAACACTTCACTTTTCCTCCTATTTCCTTTCTCAGTTGCCAGAAAAGCCAGCAATAATCAAAGCTCTGTCTCAGAACAGTGACGCTGACAAAACTAATTTAAAGTTGTGAATAGCCTTCACTCTCAGTTCAGAAGAAAGGTCAGCAGCTCTTCAGCAGAAAACCCTGCCGTTTGTCTCGAGGATGTGCCACAACATGTGAACATTTACAGATCATAGAAAAACTTCTTTCTTAAACTTTTATTTTTAAACTAACAGACTGTTTACAAAGGATGCCGCATTAGGTTTCTGTCCACCTCCMACCACCTTTTCAAACATCCCAACATCGTTTTCTTTCTCCTGTGATCTGACAGAGCCAATACTGCTGTGACACCAGCCTCCCAGCTCAGCGTAATGGAGGCAGCACTTCAAGACACATACTTATAATGACAGATCAATTACACGGACTCATATATTGCTTGTCCTCAGCGATCGGGGACAGAAAGGGAGTCAGAGAAAATTAAAAAAATATCACAAAAATCTTTGCTTCAAACCGAAGTTGCAGGCGCGAAATGTTTCTGTTTATATGCTTCACTGTAACGCAGTTAGACAATATTATAGATGAAAATTAAGGACAAATTTATTTTTCTCACTATATTGATATATTTGGGTGTTGCCAAAAGGTGGGCAATGTTCACCTGTAAAAAGTTAGACCACTGGAGGTCAGCAGAATCAAAGATGTTCAGTTTGTTTTAAATTACTCATCATTAAAAAAAACTCACCCATTTCTTTGGAAAATTTCATAAAGTCAAACATTTTTCAGTTTGTTCATTAAAGCTTTTTGCTGATGATTTTTTCACTTTCTACAGACTAAACTTTTGAGAAATGTATTAAACTTTACCAGTAATGTCAGTTCCTCTGTCTTCATCGGAGTCCTCTTCTTTTACATCTGGTTTGGTTTCATCTAACATTTCTGGCACAAAGAATTCTGTCTGGAGAGACAGTGGAACCATGTAGTTGATGACATCCGATCTGTAGATCTCAATAACTGGGAAGGCGGACAGCTTTCGCTCCTATGCAAATGAAATACACAAAACAGACGATAAGATGCGTGATATTATCTCACAACACCAACAGACAGATTCTCTGAATTTATTTTAAATCTTGGCACACATGAGTGAGAAGACAAGGACCTCCCTGAATAGAAGCAGGCATTTATAGTAGAATGTTGTGCCACAAATTATTTTGGTCATTCTGATTTATAATCCAGTCTTGAAACTCAAAACATATATCCATAAGAATAAAAATAAATAAAAAGCAGCAACATGCTAATCAAATGCATGAAACAAGTAAACACCAGTGAGTGTGARCCCTAGTGTAAAACCTAAATCTGGAAAAGATCAATTTGTTGTAACTTGAAGTTCATTATGACCAAAGAAAATTTCAAAATTGTTGTCAATCCCTCCTAAAGTGGATAATCCATCATAATCACACTGTGGTCAAATTGTTACTTCATGACTGTAAAATCAGGAAAAGACATTTTAAATATCGTCAGGAGTAAACCTGGAACAGCGAAGCAAGGATAAGGTCAGTTTTCTCTGAACAATAAAAGACTTTTTGAACGTTTGTTAAACGTATTGAAGCAAAGTGATGACTAAACCACTTTGCTTTAATGGTCTTATGTCTGCAACTAAACATAATACATAAAACATGGTCCAGCACTATAAACACATCATACCAGCAGTAAAGCACGGAGGCGGAGAGCTGATRATTTGGGATTGTTTTGCAACCAAGGTCGCCTGCAGTTGTTGAGTTACTGTAGTCATGAACTCCAATATATTTTAAACTAGTCTGAAAATAAATGTACGACTGTTTGTCAGACAACAGCAACTGGAACCAAATTAGGTCATGCAGCCAGATAATGATTCAAAAGAAACGGTTATAAATTGGACAAAAGAATGAGACAGATAAATGGAAAGTGAGTCAGTTTAATAAATTGCTGAGTTCATTATGCAGATAAATATGGTTTTACAAAATACAAGTTWTTTTTGTCTAAATTATGCCTTGATATGTAAAACATAAATGTTAAAAAATGGGTACTTGTTTTTTGCTGTGGTTGGAAAAGACAGATGTGATCACTGTGAAAATCCCTGACCATTGTCTAAATGATTAAATTCACACTCAGATGCAGTGGTCCCTGAGTCYTAATCACAACCACCAAAGGTCTTCTTGTTTCAGAGAAATCTCATACAGAAAAACAAAGTATTGTATTAAACATGTAAACTCAAACATCCTTCCATCCATTCATCTTTCATTTATAAASAGTCAAGTCGMTGGGGCAGCAGCTTGAGCAGGGAGGCTCAGACTTCTCCATCCCAATCCACCTCACCTCTTCTGGAAGGATTGCAATGTGCTYCAAGGCCAGTCAAGAGAAAGTCTCTTCAGYATGTCCTGTGTCTTYCYCTGGGTCTTCACCCAGCCTGAAGCACCTCCCTACAGGAGGCATCCYTACCAGATGCCCAAACCACCTCAACTTGGCTCCTCTTGATGTGGAGGAGCAGCGGCTCTWCAYTMTCCTGGATAACTTGAACTTTCASTCGTTCTCTAAGTGARAGTCCAGCTACCCTGCAGAAGAGACTAATTTTGACTGCTTGTATCTGTGGTTTTATTCTTTCAGTCACTACCCAAAATCCGTGGCCAGTAACCAGAGAGTACTGCCTTACAGCTCAGCTCCCTCTTCACCACAACAGACCGGTACAGAGASCGCAAAACTGCAGAAGCTGCACCAATCCTTCTGTCAATCTGACTCTCCATTCCTCCCTCACTTGTCAACAGAACCCTAGGCACTTGAAATACTCCAKTTGAGGCAGAACCTCAGTCTTACTTAAACATTCAAGTGTGGTAAAAAATAAAAAGCACGTTTTAAGAACCAATGTCTAACCAAATACTTGAAATGAGAAGAGAGGCCARCCTTAAACCGTAAAAATTAAAGTTWTGATAATCAGTTTTACTGCTACAGAAGCATTATACCAGCTGAAGAAACCAAGAAGCAGCTGAAAAAAATACAAWATTTATTTCAATATAACATTTAAATGCCCTGGTAATACTTCTCCAGTTTTAAAATTTGATCACTGCCAAAGTGCAGCAGGGTTAGCACAGGAGCAATAATCATTCTTGGAGAAGTTAAAAGTGAGATGTAAAATGTCTGCTGAAATAACACTGTTTTTTAAATACATTAATATGAATATATGYCCTCCCATGTGAGTCCATTAAAGCTGCATTAAGATCCACATGGAAGTGTCTACTTTCGCACTTTCTAGTGGTGTGTGGAGAAAGTTTATAAATATTGCACCGTATTTTCTCTAAAGAGGACATTAGTCTCTGCATAATTTTGCTCCATGCTTTTAAGTAGTTCACAAGGGATCGCAGAAGAGTGAGGTATCTGATGAATCATCATAGGACAGCCAGAAAATGCCAAGGGTGAGTTACTCAGCTTAGTCGCAGTTATGATCGGTGTCAAAGTGACAGATTAATATTTTAGAGAGAGACAAAAATAGGAAGAAATTACCAGAATAGCTCAGCATTAAATTCACCGTTGATTCATTCCCCGGCAATAGTCGGCCGTGAGGATGTTATGTCAGACGAAACAATCCGTAGATACTCCTGAATGGAGAGGTGATGCAAGATGTTTCGTGATGCAATTATGAGAGATTCTTCTTGTGAAGGTTGATTTCTGGCAGAACTGCCACAGTTTGTGAGCTGCTCTATAGCACTGTGAAACCAGGACGGATATTCCACAATTCCATTTGAATATATAGTTTTCTTTTTTATTATTTAAAACCAAAATTTAATTTTTTTTTTTTTTTGTCTCGTGTGCTATAAATTATATATTGGAAAGCATGCATTAGCAAACTTTTAATGCTGACACTGTTTTGCCTCAACAAAACATGTAGAAGTCAGAATCAGAATTTTACAACTTGTTTTAAAATGAGTGGCTTTACTTTCACTGGTGCAATGATTGGCAAAAACCACTACACCGTGCTACAAAAAAGAAAAAAAACTGACATTCTACAAGTCATCACCGATCTCAATTTTTCTGATTGACTGTTTTTAATCTAACCCTTGCGAAATACCACTGTATGAGCTGGTATTAACATCCTGACTGCAGAGTCTCTGGCAATAAAGCTGTCTATGCAAATCAGTGCCAATCTCCTTGAACCTGCTTAGATAATGAGCAGAAACTTGAGATGAGAGCAGTTTACCACACACACACACACGCACGCACACACACACACACACACACACACACACACATACACAGACAGACACACACACACACACACACACACACACAAACTTCCAAGGATTTTGTATCAGATGAGTCAACGAAAAACAAGACACGAGAACAATGTCTGTGTGTGGAGTACTGGCAGGAAGTGATGCACAATTAAAATAGTTACATGTTCATAATTAAATAAAGTATTTTAAAAAGAAAACAGTCTTTGAGTACGCTGGAGGTGTATACATCTCAGTAGAACAGATTCTATTCTTCTCATTTAGTGAGCTTACAGATTCATAAACCATCAGTGAGGACATCATCTCCTTTTATCTTTATGAAAAATGAATCCTAAATGATAGAACACACTGTAACACTATTAGATCTCTCTGCACGAGGTGAATTGATTTTTTTTTACTTCAGGACCGGATATTAAACATAACATTTTTCTATAAACATCTTTTTTTATTAGAGCATGAAACAATTAGTGTTACTCTAACCTTACATAGCAGGTGAATGTAACCAGGGTGTCTTCTGCAACTCAAATATATGTAGTAAAGTCTAATGTAGTTTACAGAATTATCCTAAGTTAAGACTGTGGAGCTTGCATGTTTTCCTCGTGCATGCAATTTTATTTTATTTATTTATTTTACTTTTATTTTATTTTTGTGCTCTCTGGTTTCCATTGAAAGTCAAAAATGGTTAAATCAAATGTTTGGTGAAATGGGGATTCTAAGAGACTCTATTTTAAGTGCCAGAGTCTTGGCCGTAAATGTACATTCAATGATTACTTTCTTAGAATATGATACATACTGTACATACTGTACAGCTGTTTAATCTCAAGCTGATAAAGAAGTACAACAGCTGAAAAGGYAGTGGTTTAGAAACATTTCTGACCCTTCAGAACTTTTCATTTGTCAACCAAAAGTTCCAGCCTTTTGTTCAAAAACTGTTAAGCAAGTCTATGCAAATACCTCCATACATAGATGCATAATATGGCAGCCTTAAGTAAGACATTGACAATATATCAGGATATACAGTACTTCAATTCAGGGCTACATTATGATTGACAAAACCTCGAGAAGAAAAAAAAGGAGACAATCGTAATGTAAAGGTAAAGCAACAAAAAACGTAACATCAAAGTGTCAGTCTTTAATAAAAAAAGCTTAATACTTACAATCTCATCAAATGTGTACATTCTAAATTCCAGGCATTATTCCATAAACTCCCACTGTCTTTTTTTTAAGTTTCAAAGTATGAACAGGCCTTTTTTTATTAACTTTTAATCTTACCTGCCTACCGGACTCTTTTTAAAAGTAAGATGTTTATTAAGTTGTGTCCCTCCCTGCAGGTATTTTACATACTTAATCTGTGGTTGTGATACCTATTTCAATTCCACTTTCTCTTGATTTCCCTTTGATGTTTTTCTAAGCACTTGGTGACTCGGGATGAGAAAACTGGGTCACTTCATATCACTCCTTTTGTTAACATAAAAGATCCCTCTAAATTAGATGGTAATTTTATACATTTTTTGCGGCAACTCCATTTGTCTATGTAAACAGGAAACACACCATTTGCTTATATCACTTAAGCTGCCATAAAACTGCCTCAGGTGACATTATCATGTTTGTTTTTCCATTATTTATATGCTAGAATCAATAATTATACACAAAATTTTATGCACACACATTTATGCATATGCAATCTGGCATATTTATTTAAGTCAAGTATTCAGCATGTAGGTCATCTGATTGGACAATTTTTATTTATTTTTAATTTTTTTCTTAATATTTACAATTGGTCATATCTAAGCATACTAAGGAGATTAAAGGAAGGCACATTTGTGGTCAGCAGTGTTGTAATATTGAACTGTAACACCAGTAGACCACAGAGGAGTTTGACCAGAATATTTTTCTAACTTTTAAAAGAATCTTACCATATCTACCAAGAAAAAGGGTGAAGTTAAAATTAGTTAAATAGGATTTTTTAAATTTAGTGATAAAACATGTATGTCTTTATGCTTGCAAGTGTATTCATAGTAAGCTTTCATGAAACTGTAGTGCAGGTAAGAATGCAAAAATCTGGATAAATTGCTCTGATTTGTAAAGGTCAGCAGTGAAAAAAACCCTGATTGGTTGATCTCTAAAGTTTCTGTAATATTAAAGAAGATTAAAACACATCTAAATAAAATACAAAATTTATGTACCATAAATCTTCATCATACAGTACAAATTAGTGGTGTCCCAATACAGGTATTGGTATTGGTGTTGGGCCAGTACTTGCATAAAATGACCCAAAAATTTAAATAGGTTGAAAGGAAATATTTTTTGTTATTTATTTTAACAGTAACAGTATACATCCTGCTGTATATTTGATTTGATCAGTCAGAGGGGCTGTTGGCCTATAAGGAAGGAGACCACCATGTTCTAAATAATTGCTCCAACTCAGCAAATGGGGAACATAGCTGTCTGGGTGGAATGGTTTCTGCTGGACGTGTCAGTGATTCCTGGGGCTGGAATCTGATATGCCGGCACCACGTTCCATCGAAGATGTGGAAGATCTACGGTATATACTGTATATGTTTGGATTTAAGATAACTGGATTCCTGCTGATTGGCGGAGGAGGGTTCCAGATTTATTGAAAAGTGAAACCACCCTGACAGTGGTTTGGGCCTTTGAGAAGCTGCCGGCCGCACTTGAAGGACACAGACTCTGCAGCTGGGGGAAATAATTTCGCAAACTGGATGTGATTCTGATGAGGATCGCAGCTCAGGAGCGAGCCTCCAGCATGTAAGGATTACATCTGGGTGAAGCTTCAGACGGTGAAAGGCGAGGAAGACCCAAAATTCAGCTGATTGTTTTTTTGTTCCTTTCACCACTTCACAGATGAAATTGACATTTTAAAAGCAGCAGGAAATTCAAGGCTGCATTGTTCCAAAACAATTGGATTTATCTATTGGCTCCCAGCAGCACGGCCTTGATGGCAGTGTTTCTGAATCTCCCCAGGATGGAATGTTAAAGGCTTGATTCCCTCTCACCCTCATCACCCATGTTGGACCTAGCCCCAGAACCCAATGGCTAAGGAGGACGGAACTCTGAACTTTGGCTAAACGAGCAGGAGACAATAACATCGTGTGGCTCTGGACTCTGGAGGGGGCCAGGCTGGGAACTAGCACAGACCCCCCTCCCTCAACTTCACCTAATCTTCTGAACCCACCTCATCTTACCTTCCCTTTATGTGTTATCTGACCTAAGCCCCCACCCCCCGCCCAAGCTGACTTGCTCTCTTGTGAGTTGTTTAAACTCAGCTTTCCTTTTGTGTATTTCAAGCGTTAAAGGTAGAACAACTCTGTTGCTGCATGGCTGGTTTCACCTGTTTCCCCATGTTTGTCATGTGTGTCTTCTTGAATGGGTGTTTCTTAACTGACTGCCCCCTCCCCCCTTCCCTGATTGTACAGCAACTTGTGAATATATTTCTATGAAAGCCGCTATATAAATAAAACTTTACTTACTTACTTAAATGCTCAGTATCGGTACTCGGAGTAGGCGAGTATACCCAAAATGAGAACTCATACTCCATTTGAGAAAAAATGGTATTGGGACACCCCTAGTACAAATACTTATTATTTCTGCTCAACTTTACAACAAATTTACTCATATTTATATGTACTGGTAACAACCTGAAACCTACATATTTCTTTTTTTTTTGCTGCTGTGTGTTTAATTATTCCTGACATTTCATCTTACAACCAATAAAATGAAAACACTATTAATAAACAATGATACAAGAACAAAGCAGGTCAAATCTCAGGGAGATAAGTCTCGCTGACCAGTAATTTATTGCTCCACTCACTGGGAAAATGAAGGAAGACGTAGCTTTTATATTAACTGTCTATTCATAATCAAGACAAGCTACAGACTTTTAACCTTTAATTATTAGACAAGCAAGTATTTAAAAAAATCTCCATTGCCCTTTTCTAGTCTCTGTAACGTGTAGCAAATAAAAGCGTGCTAATATTTCCCTATAGCTCATCAAGAAGTCAAAACACATTTGTTAAAGAGAGAGAGAGAGAGAGAGAGAGAGAGAGAGAGAGAGAGAGAGAGAGAGAGAGANAGAGAGAGAGAGAGAGAGAGAGAGAGAGAGAGAGAGAGAGAGAGCGAGCGAGAGGGAGAGAGAGAGATTTAGTATGTGTCTTTGGGCTGCAGGGACTGAAATGTGCAGTCCTGCAGGACAGAGAGGCAGATGAGACTTGATAGTCTAAAAAGAGGCCAGTCGCTCTTTGGCAGCCGCCTCAGAGGAAACTCAACAATTATAATCATCATATTTAATGCTTTTTTCTCCAAACTGATGCATCACAAGTCAACAAGAATCAGCAAGTGAACAACCAGGTGGTCTCAGCAGAACTCAGACAGATGTTTCTGCAGACTATCACCTTTTCCTGAGCATTTCAAAAGCACACTGTTCCTATTAACCTATCAAAAGTGAAGAGTTTTGGACCATGTCACTTTTTTAAGTCAAGAAACATTTATAGAAAACATATTTGTTTAGCTTAAGGTAAATTTAGTTTTGCATGCCAACACATAAACAGAAAATGAGGATTTAAAACTTATGTACTGAAGGACTGAGTTGATAAAAAGCTTCTATGGCCACCCACCAACATTAGATTGATCCATTTTTTGCCGGATGGCAGAGAAAGTGGAGATCACACCTCACCAATAAGAATAGGAGCAAACACAACATCTGAATCTTCAAAATAAGACACCAAAGAAATCCTTTATACATTTATACATACATGCTGTCAAAATGTATTCTGTTTGGGAAGCAGATTGCGACATGCAGCGTGCAGCATATGCACACACACAAAACATGAATTTTATTTTGAAACATGRATTAAAAAAATAAAAGACAGCAATGCAGTTTCAACTGTTGTTTCCAGTTTGTCTTCCTCAGAATTAAATAATTTGGTCAAACTTCTATATTTATCACTGAATTTATTAGACTGTCTCGCACTTTCTGAGCATGCTTCTCAGAACACCTCTGTGCTTCGCACCAGAACTAAGCCTCAGGCAGTGTAAATTGGAGTGGAAATGAATGACAATGACTATGCAGCATTGCATAGTCTTTGAAAGAAAGTTGTGTAATTGTGTGTGAGTAAATATCAGATTTATTTCATATACAATAAAAAGATATGAGAGTCTCATGGGGCTTTGTTACATATTTGACCACTCTGGCAGCTGTTCTGTGAATCCATGGTATCCTTCTCTGATAGAAAGGAAAAAAAATTGTATAGGTCCTCTGGACGGGGAGGTCGGATGGAGGACGGTTGGAAACTGGAGTGTATCGTAAGCCCACCCACACAGACCAATATTTGCGTTTTGACTCCCACCACCCACTGGAACACAAGTTAGGAGTGATAGGACTCTGTACCACAGAGCAGACAGTGTCCCTACAAACCCAGGAGCCAGGCAGAAAGAGAAATCACACACACGACAGGCCCTGGAGCAGTGTGG
>NW_013952457.1:478464-485946 GCF_001266775.1 Austrofundulus limnaeus
AAGAAAGACCGTCCATCATTAAACAGAGGTGGAGGCCTCCGTTTTCAGTTGTCCCCCTCCTACATCGCTGCCATTGGCAGTATCACTCCACCCCCTATTAACAATAGGTATTAATTAGGTGTGAACGATAGCCATGTGATGTGAGTATCAGTCACCTGGAGGCAGGACTCAAAAAAGCCTGAATTTTGCCTGAAACTCTCAGACTGAAGAAGTCTCTTGGAAGAGAGACAAAACATTTCATTAAAGAAGAACCCGTCCAGAGGACCTATACAATTTTTTTCCTTTTAATTTTTTTACCTGGATTACTGAGATGTATCAGGACACTTCTCTGATAGAAACACCAAAAAGACAAAAGTAAATGTACACAGCAAATACAACCCCACTGCAGCTTGATTTACTGCTTCCTTTCAGTACAGGAGAACTCTAAATATGGCTACAAAGTAACTGGGCCATTTGTATCAAAGAGGAACAAAGAAGTCAGAGAAAGTATTTCAACCTTTTTATAAACTGAAATATTCTGCACCTATAGGTCTGATAATCACTGCAAAGAAGCAAGCTCAATGTTTACTGTTTTACTGTGTTTTAAAAATATAAACTCAAGACTCCAGACTGGTTTTCTTTTTCATATCACGTCTCTCTGTGGTGTGCAACTCTTGCAGCTGACCAGCAGAAGAAGACACAGCAAATATTAAGAAACCTGACCTCGGATTGATCTAAGACAGTAGTGACAGTCTGACTTCACGCTGGTCTGCGTGTTCGACGCACTACATCTTTTGTTGGATATGAAATTTCMATTCAATTCAATTCAAAAGTGCTGAAGGGTTGATGTGCACCCACTGAACTCGATGCCCTGATTTCATCTTTTACAGCCTGAGTTTTTATTTTTCCCCACATTAAATTTGTAATACAAACTGAGAATATTTTCTGAAATAACTAAAATGGGAATTGATTGGCGATCAAAACAAAAAGGCTTTTTTAATCTAGTAAAAACTCTTGACTTGACTGCAAACGTTTAGCTGCCATCAGTAATAATCTGTGGTGTTTTTATGTATTTAGAGTTTTTTTAATGGGTGACGTTTACTCATGTTTTATTAATAATGCCTTGTCTTCAGGGGACATTGTGCATTGAGCTAATTATCCACATCAACATCTTTACAGCTAAACTCAAAATGAGTCACTCTAATTTGGAAAAGCTCTCACCAGTAGCAGTAGTTTTGTGGACACAGAAAAACGGGAGAAGGTACATTTCCAACAGGTACAATGATCTAAAAGCTCCTGTAATGTGCCTTTCATAAATGACTGCCCACTTGGAGAGCCAATAAATGAGTGAGCCAGGAGGAGTAAACATAATTTGTGACAGGCAGATCATGACAGCAGATTACAGTGAGAGCATTAGCTCGCACATAACCACTGGTGAAATAAGACACCGTGTCAGCACCCATTTCTGATTTCTTTTTAGAACATTTGTGGTGGTAAAACAATATCTATCGCCCACTGTTAGAAAGCAAATAAGCAGGAGGCATGCATTCTTTCAAGGATTATAAGCCTTTTCATTTCTTTGTGTTTTAAGAGAAAAATCGTGACAACAGTGAAAATGATTATCACTAACCTTTGACACCAGTGCTATCATTCTTTAGAGAAGCACACCAACCTTGATAATTCTCTGACTTTCCTTCTTTTGTAACCTTGAGGTTAATGTTTGTGTTTTGATACAAACTTTCTAAGGGTATTTGTATGACTAAATGGTGTCATCCCAATGAGATCCAGAGTTTGGTTTAAGAAAGACATTGCTGTTTACTGATACATAATACAGCCTTTTTGTTACAGCTTTGTGCTTTAATAATTTCTTTTTAAATAAAATCTTTTAATAATTCTGTTTAGCAGACATGTACTGTATCACAGATTCTAAGGCAACTATTTGAACTGTTCAAAAATAAACCGTAAATAACAATCTGTAGTAAAAAAAAGAATGTTGAAAGGAATCAGGCACACCCAGAGGCTAAATACAAACACTTCACAATTGGACAATCGAAGCACCACAAACAACCTTATCTGACAAGCTGAGAGAGGATTTTGCCCTTAACTGCGACCAACTGTCATTTAAAGAAACTGCTGCTTTGAAAATGAGTGAAAAAGCTGCGGTCCTGTGAGGAGTGAGAATCACTGACAGCACACCTCCTCCTCAGGGGAGGGAGGTGAGATAAGGCGGCAGAGCAGCAGTGAATAATGAAAGGAAGACAGATTGTTCATTCAGTCCTGAGTTCACACTGACAGCCTACAACTATGATAGACCCTTCTGCGAGCTGGAGGAAGACCCCGACCTCCAGCTGTGGGTGGTAAGCCCATTTCAGACATGCACCATCTTTACAATATTCTGAAGGCATCAGATCATGTTGGCTTCCTGTCTAAACGAGCATCATTGTCCGTTTTTTATATAAAGGTGTGAAAGCAATCTTAATGTTTTGACACTTTGAGGACAGTAGAGGTGAACTGTATACAGTCAGAAAAATGGAAAGAAATGCATAAGACCAGACAGAAAACTTGACAAATAATACCTAATGGTTTAGATGAATTTAACTCCATTTTTAAACCTTGAGTTCAGTGTTTTATTAAAACATATTTGGTGCTTTTGGCCATGAAGGAATTAGAGGAGCTATAAAGTTGTACTTACAAACTGATGAGACTAAAGTGTTTCTGACGGTTATTAGCTGTTCATCTTTAAAACGTTTTTTTAAAAGATCACCAGGATGCTGATTGAAAAAGTGCATCTAGCTAATGACACTAAATTTACTTATAAAAGTTAGAAGATCATTGGATCCTTTCGTGGTTCAAAGTCATCATTTGGTGTTCAAATCCAAACTTAGTGAGGTACGTTTTACACATTTTTATGAAGAAAATTTCAGCTTCAAATTTATTCAAGTTAGTTGCATATTTCTCATGATCTGAGAAATTTTGTGTTTGCCGGATAAAACTATAATGGACATGTACAACTGATACAGCAGCTAAAAATGCACCACAGTCAACAGTGTTTACATCTTTGCTGTGTGTGCAGTTGTTGACAACAGGAGCACCAACATTAAGAACTGATTAAGCGGCATTTCAGCTCCCAATAACTCTTCCATTCTCATATCACTAATTAAAAAGCTGATGTGAATTGTCACTATAATATGCCATGCAGAAAATCTGCCTTTATGCCCTGTTTCACACAAAACCATACCCTTCTGTTGTGTAGTCTATGTTGGACAACTAAATAGCTTAAACAAACCCATAAATATAAAAAAAAATGGACTAATTCTCCCTATTTCTCATACAGACACAAACATCTATTTATATTCATAAAAGATTTTTCACACTAATCCCCAGCACAAGAAAAAGAAAAAAATATGCAAAAGCTTGGCGACTCATGGTGACAATTGGTGACAGTCTCCAGAGTTTCCTCTGGTTTCATTACTCCCACTGCACTATTTAAGCCACACAGCCCACCCTCATCCCACTCCACTATAACCTTCTCTCCCCTTCCTCTGTGGAAAATGACAAAAACTCTACTTCACACATCGGCCGAGGTGTCCAATTCAGACTGTCCCTCATGGTCACACACCCCTCTCTGGAACTAAGTATTGTCTTTCCGCCCGCAACGCCGCTATTTTTGGCATTCCTCTCAGCAAGCCCAGGCTTCCTCCATCACCTTTTTGTTTTTAAGCCCAAGTGGAAAAGCCTATAGACAGCTTGCTGGAAGCAGCAGAGAGCTAAGGGCTGAATACGGTGATGCTACAAAGGCTATGAGCTGGACGAGCAGAAGGCGGTTTGATGCCAAATCTCTGTGCACCGATGCAATCAATACGAACAAATACTTGATGAGCTACACATGTAGTGGCTCTGTCAGCAGCTGGTGAGGTCTCCAGAGGTGCTCCAAAATTGATCTGGTGAGCTGGCAAGAGGTAAGAAGCAATAAGAGCAACTAAATCCCAAATGCAGATAAAAACATTCCGATCGTGTTTTCATTTTCTTTGTCTAAGATGGTTGTTTCTGGACATGCAGTAAAGTAATAACTGGTAAGGTGATGGTAGAACAATAAAACAAAACCAAAAAACTAACAATTTGTTTGACTTTCTGTAGCTCTAACTCAACAAGCTGGTCAGTTAAATCCACTGTTTGGGTGGAAACTTATTATCAGTATACCTGGGCAACCTGCTGAGTTAAAACTGTCCAGGGTTGGTTCTCTCCAAATTTGACCCAACACTGGGTTATATATTGGGTTGTATTTAATCTAGTACTTTTTAATGTGTCCTTTCACAGCTGACCACTAATTTTAGCAGCAGCACTAGCCAGGACTCTACAACAGAAACATGAGCACCTAGTTGTGATTTAAAAAGGAGCAGTAAAATGATAAAGTTATGTTCACACATGGCAATAACATGAATTCTGGGTGATTTGTCACAATGTTCACTTCTGGTATTAAGAAGAATGGGCCTCATGCAAGAACATGTTCATATTCTTATCCTAAATTTCTCTTACTTTTGTTCGTACAAAGGGTTCGTACGAACATGTCACGTCAGATTCAACAAATTCTTCTATCTTCAGGAAACGTGCGTAAATGAGCTGCGTAAATTACACCTGTTCTATCCAGCTGCTCGTGCACACGAGAGGAGATTAGCATAATTACCACCCCAAAAACACCATATAAGGCTGTGTTTCCTGCCTCAGATACAAGGAAGTGTCCATTCATTCATGAAAATTACAGCGAAAACGTAAAAGAACTTTACGCGTTCAGAGATTCAAGTCCGTCTGTCAGAGATCCAGAAAAGGAAATCTGTCATTTTTAGCAGGTCAGCTGTGGGATAAAAAGAGCTGCTAAAAGTATAAACTGTGTTAAATCATTTTCATTTATTCAGAAGCCGCAGCGCTGCGCAGCGCTGCGCTGCGCACCGTGAGGAGCGCACGCACACTTTTAGTCCAACATTATGCACAGTTTTTATTTATTTATTTATTTATTTATTTATTTATTTATTTATTTATTTATTTATTTGGTGTATTTATGATTAAACCTGTTTTCCACCTTATAACTGAGAATAGCACTCAGGTGGGGAGGAGGACAGGTGTAATCTCTGTGTCCTCAGTTCATCTCAGACCCCTAGAGGCAACTTTTAACCACTTAAGAGTCCTCTGGAGTAGTCTTAACTTTTCTTGAGAGTAAGAGTGATTCTTAGACGATAACTGGCACTTACACTTAAGTCTGAGAGTAGGAGTAAATCTAAGAAATTTTCAGCACTTAAGTCTAAAAATCCACTCAAAGAAGTTTGATAAACATGGGCCCAGATCTGTGGTACCCTCTCTACATGTACAGTATATCAACATGAGGCAATGTCCACAAAAGGCTGTCAGCTGAGCAACTAAAAGGACATCAGCTGATCTACTGATATTTCTTTAAAATCCCAAATATATTCTAAAGGATAAATTGATTTTAACAAAGCTGTTCATAAAATGAACAACTCTGCTTGAACCACATCAGTTCAACAGGTACTCCAATGTGGCACAGGACAGTTTGTGTTCAAATGACTAAATTAATGAGAATAAAAGTGAACAAATCCTCTGCAGTTGGTCTTAGTGAAGCAGTCTTCAAGCCATCTAGAGAGTATTTATCCCTGCATTTAGTACCAATCAAACGTCCTTAAATCACCTAGGATGGATGTTAATGCCATGTCTAAACAGGGCCATAGAGAAGGCTATTTAAAGGATGGCTCCCTTTTACCATATGGTTTGGATCATTTCATTGGAGAGAGAGTAATTAACAACTTTATCAACAGTTTGAAGAGGATTTTCCTAAGAGTTTCTTGTAATAACTAAATAGCATCTCTATCTTCACTACACTAATATACACCCAACCTAGACTGACACAGAGCTGACAGCACAGCAGTGCACTCCACATATATCCTAACACGCAGCATCTAGTCATGTAATTATATGTTGCAGTGGCGTGCGCCATAACAGCCGAGACCGAACCAGTTGTTTACACGCTTCACTCCAATATATTTTCCCCCTGTGGAACGGCAGTGTGAAAGGTAGCAGGCTGCAGTTTGAATGAAGTTTGTTATGAATGCAAAGACAACAAACCAATTTCCAGTCTGCAGCTCTTCTTCTGCTCTACCAGTAAATGTAAAATCAGTGCTCTAACATGTGAATCATCTTTTCTTTTTGCACTGCTGTAACTTCCATAAACCTGACTGTTACTCAAGATGTATCAGCTCTATAGTCCTACAAGTTGTATTCAGTATCTTTTGTTTTCAGCTAGCACTGCTGCTTCAGAAACTGTGCTGGCAATTAGAGTTTTAGTGGTCAGAACTGCAGACAAAAACAAATCAAAGATGCTCACAAATGTTTGTCCCTGAAGAATGTTCTCTTAAAAGCTCAGTGCCCATTTGACATTAAAGCAAAACTTGGGCTTTATTTGCAGCTAAAGAGTGAAAAACCATTTTCTGTACACTATTTTTGTCTTTTCTCACCATAAAAATCTCACATATTGGGATTCCACAGTGAAAATACTACTTTGCCTCATTTATAAGGATTCAATACTCATAATAAAGAAAAAAAATAGAAACATCCCTTTTATTTCTAATGTTTTGAAATTTGGCCTATTTCTCTTCAAACTTTACATTTTTATTGTGATCACCAAAACTGAAAAACTGACCATTGATTAGTTACTTCTAACTGATAAATGTTAGGGTTGCAAACATGTTGATGTAAAATTGTGAACAAATCTAAATATATATGTTGAACAGTCACGGTGAGCACATGTATGTGGTTATGCAAGCAGCCTAAATAGAAATGTGAAGAAAGCACCATTGTTCCCACATACAGCCTCACAACAGGCACCAACCTGGACTGTTATGATTATTAAAACACAAGCTCTCATGTGAAGCTAATGAATGCTGAACCCTGAGAATTTTTGCAACAGTACTTTTTAAATTATACTGTAAATAACCACACACAGACACACAGCTTTATATTATTTTAGTGTCAGCTGGTCATWTTAGTGTGATTTATTTTGAAAATATGGCTTTAGTTGTCGCTTTAGTTGTCGCCATTTTTGARAAATGGCGGCAYGGTGGCTCAGTTGGTAGAGCTGATGCCTCTCAGCAAGAAGGTCACCGGTTCAAATCCCGGTCCGGGGACCTTTCTGGGTAGAGTTTGCATGTTCTCTCCGTGCATGTGTGGGTTCTCTCCGGGTACTCCGGCTTCCACCACAAACCAAAAACATGACTGTCAGGTTAAGATAAGATAAGATAAAACTTTATTGATCCCACAATGGGTAAATTTGCACATTACTGCAGCTCAATACAGGAGAGGGTGAATGAAGAAAGATAAATAAAAGAAAAACAAACAAAAAAACCCCAATATAAACATGTGATATTAGAGCTGGGCGGTATGATCAAAATTTTATATCACGGTATTTTCAACATTTTCACCGGTTTCACAGTATTTGAC
>NW_013952457.1:485956-494291 GCF_001266775.1 Austrofundulus limnaeus
TGGATGGATGGATGGATATTTTGAAAATTAGCAAAACCTTCTTCAAAACAGTAATACTTTTAACTGGGTTTGTTCAGGTAACTGTTTAGTTATAAAATGATGCAGTCCCTTTAACTGTGCGATGGGATGGTCAGACTTTAGACAAAGGAATCTGAGAGATAGGGATGGCAAATTTAAATATAAGAACGGCTCTACCTAAATTTCTCTGTTCAGTAGTTTTACTCTTGATAATAAATCCTACTTTTTGAAAAGAGAAATAAAAGACTTAATGAGGAAAGAAACAGTGTTTCATATGCATAAGACCTAAAACTGTTTCTACAGACTCTTTTTTTATGTTGTTTTCACACCTTTGATAATAATTTAAATCTYTTTTTGGCAGCAGTTTTGAGCTATAACACGTAGACAGCAGTGATAACACAAAAAAGTAAAAAGTTAAACTGACACTGTGAAGACATTTTACATACACTTTTGTTTCTGATGTGTTTTTTGTGATTTAAGGGCTCGACACACGGGAAGCGACAAACTACAGCGATTAACGGCTGTCATCGCAGCCAGGGTGAAACCCGACACACGGGACGTGATAGCGATCGCAGCATTGCGAATCGCGCTCTCAGGTCGCTTGTCTTCACAAAATTTGATTGGTTCTTGACTCTGAAGGCGGGTGAGCATTACGGACGTGTAAACTAAACAAATCTTGTGATGCTAATGATAGTGAAAAATAAACACACATCAGGATACAGTTTTATGAGGAAAAACTTACCATAAACTTCACCCTGGTGCCAATAAATTCCCACAAAGCTTTTTAGTAATCACTTGGTGGAAGTGTTGGCTAACGGCAGTGTGTAGCATACTCTCCTCTCATTGGTCAGTCAATGAAACCCTCGCTGATCGGTTGTACACTAAGCGACAAAAGTTGAACATTTTTCAACTTTCATATGTCGCGTCGCAAGCTCACGTGTGCACGTCTACGTGTACGAGCACGAAATTTCACATGTACTATTTTCGCCGGTCGCTTGGCTGGAGGAGGGCAAGCGATTGTCGCCTCACCGCACAGGCTCCATAGGAAATGAATGGAGAGTGAGCGACGTCGCCTCCCATGTGTCGAGCCCTTTAGAAAGGCATCTCATAAAGATTGAATGCTTTGTTTTTAGTTTTGCTTCAAGCACTAACTCTCTCGACTACAGCAGCTGCTGATTGAATGAATCAGACTTGAACAGCTGGTGTTTACATTGGAGCATCTTAGCCGGTTTTATGAACTATGTTGGAGATGATGACATTACTTAAATACCATGAAAAATAAATAAATCTAAAACACCAAACGCAACAGGACCCAGCATTAAAGCACCATCTTCCAACTAGAGCCGTTTAGTTGTCTCATGTCTCCCAAATACTTCAACCCATGATTCTCAGATGAGGAGAGTCAAATTTTTGCTAGAGTTTGAAATAAACTTTCTCTAACCATCATCAACTAGAAGCACTCGGAGAGTGCAAACCTGCGCCAAGACCAATTTCCCCCATCCTGTAATGGAGTTAATGCGCAAAAGCAGAGATGGAAACACATTTGCCGAATAAGTTCTGATGTAGCGAACATTTAAGCAGGCAGTATGCATGGGATTTCTTCCCGATGGAGTCCAATGTGAAAAAATAAAAAAAAGTCAGACTAGTCACCCGAAACGTCGTCAACCTGGTGTCGGATTAAGCTCCTAAGTTTTCATCTGTCACATTCCACCGTGTAAAACGTATATTTTATCCCCTTTTATGAGTTTTTAATGGTTTGACTCTCTTTATAAAGTGCTTCCTGGTACAGTCGGCTTATGAATCGAGTGGGTTATTTTGTATTTATTTATTTATTTATTTCTGAAGTGAGTGATTGAAGCAAAATACAGCGTGTGAGCGCTTTCAGGACAAACACTCCCACGAACTTTTAAGCAATCACACAAAAAAGTTCTTATATGGAGAGGTACCTGACAAGGTTGATCAGCTGTTCCCTTGGACAGTCCAGCTTCGGTTGGGCTGCAGCAGGACCCTCCTCCCACTGTCGGTGTTCTGTTATTCCCATAACGTCAAGAGAATCTCATTTCTTTGTCTACGTCTCCAGACAGCATGTAACATCTACAGAAACCCACTGCTTGCTTCCAAAATGCCGAAATCAATCTGTGGTCCTCCCGTCTCCAAAGGCCAGAAGCGATCTGTTTACAAGCCTACCGACAATGTGGTGTGTTTTAGGAAATGGGAAAAATAGGTTTCATAGTGCAGTCACGCACTTCTTGGTCACAAAACATTCTCTAAATGCGCACGAAATGCGTAAAAATGTGCACATTATGGTAAGAATTATTCATCATTAAATCTGGTTTTAATATTACTTTTATAAAGTTTGAAGTCCGTGCTGTCCAATCCAGCTCACTGTTTTTTACAGAAGCCCTGTAAATGCATCACAGCTTTGCTGATCTCAGGTTTAAAAGAAACATAGTTCCTGTAGCCGCAACATGATCCGTAGCATCAGCAAAATTTAATGGTGTGTTACTTGGGCCAGTACCCACATGTGGTAAAAATGTCATGGCAATCCGTCCACAAGTTTTTGAATAATGTTGTCYATAGACAAAACAACAGAACGACAGACTGACCGACAGACCGATGGACAGACATAGGCGGCCGAAAACATGACCTCACCCTTGGCGGAGGTAATAATAATGATAGCATGTCTCTGCGGCCTAAGTAAACAAATACCTATAAACACACTGTTGCGTTACACTTATTGTAGGAGTATTTTTGACAATAATTCAAAAGGCCACTTAAAGCCATTTGACAAACCATGATAGATGTTTGCTGTAAATTAGCTGAGATATTAAAGCTTTCAAATCTAGTCACCCGTTGCAGAGAAAAGGAAGTAAAAATTKACAGATATGAAGAGCGAAATGAGCAGTCATTAATTTTATACAGTCCGACAGAATCTGGGTCTAATTGTGATCCTAATCGGAGAGCCTATGTTGGAGATATTCACATCTCTATTCCAATGAGATGCAATTAGGAAGGAGGGGATGTGGAGCGTGGCTGTGACATGGAAATAAAACGGGCTCTCTGTGCTTCTGCAGACCTCTCTCATGTACTGAAAATCTTAAATACAGACCGCATAATAAGTCTCTACCCACTGCTGCAATTTCTTTGCCTTATCAAACCTGAGGGCATGCAGCGTGACCAAGAAATTTTTGAAGAGTCACTTCTTAGAAACAGCTAAATTGGTAAAAAAAAGAAAAAAAAGTTAAAAAAAATCTATATAATGTGAAGTTTTAGCGATATGAAGAACTTTCACAAAAACAAAGCATCGGTGTAGCAACCACATTCAGACAKTTAATTTATTTCATTTAGATTTAATTAAAAATATCAAAAGACATAGCCAAAAAAACAAAAAATAAAAAAATAAAAAAACAAAGAATTGTCTAAAGACAGGAAAAGATTTAATTAATCTACCACTAATGGGATAAATGTGGATGTAATGAGTTTTTTTCCACAGTGTTTTATGACATTGGACAAAAGGCTGAAGCAACAGACAGGGCACTTTATGACAAAGTCCTTCACATCAAAAGAATGAAAATTATTCCATATACGCATTAAAACTCACTATCATTACAGGGACCCAGAACCTTGTTAGACAAGATTTACTTGATCCGTTGCCCTTCATGACATTCAGACCTGCCTGGCCTTGTAGACCAAGAAGTGAGCCATCAGGCAATTCCCCTTACTCTCCATGAATAAACCATGTGTACCATCCTTGGCACTCACCAGGTGGAGACTGCACAGGCCAAAAGGAATCCATCTAGCTGGGATACRATAGCTACCTCATTATCTCTACAAATTATTGAACAGACATTTATTTATTAATTAATAAACATGAACTAGACTAACGGTGTAAATTAACGTCATATTAAAAATGTAAAATATGTAAATAATTTTATTCTCACACAAACAGGATTATAGAGTCATTTTGGTCACCTTGGCTTCTTCAGTGAGTCATGCAAGTTAAAGCAAAAACACTTTTTTTTAAAACGCCTGGTAAAATTGAATGTAACAAGTCTCGGCTCAGTTTCTGCTGTTCACAGCTTCCCCTCCTTTTCTTTGCAAGATGCACAGATCTTTGAAGAGCCCCAAAGCAGAACAGCAAGCCATGGAAATTCCTCTCGTGTCTTGTTTGCGCAACATGACATCTGCTTAACTAGAGAGCATTTCACAAGCACTGCCAAGTCACATTGACCATCAAACAGATGAACACAGCCTTGGAAATTTACAAAGATGGGCTGACCAAAAGACCTTCTCACATTATATAACATTTAAATGTGCATTCATCACACAACTCCAACCTCTACACAAATCAGGCACTTATCCAGGGTTTAGCAATTCAGCCTCTAATTTACAATATTTTTCTTGTTCAGCATTAAAGCACAGTGTGAAGTTTCAATGCTTCCATAGTGAAAAATATCTATAGCCTATAGTTTGAGAAGGGGGTCTCTGCAGTCACTAAGTAGGATTTCTTGGGTGTGGGAGTAGTTTGTGTGAGGCGTGATTGGTTGGATTGATTTGTGGGGGAGGTTAGAATGACATATAGTGGTAATTAGTAAATTTTTTGTGAACATGTACAAACAATTTACTGACTGTCTATTAGGGTTGGGCAATATTGGCAAAAAATTAATCACGATTAATTCTGGTATTTAGTCGATAACGATTAATTTGATGATTAATCCCCTGGAGTCCCTGGACAATCTTTTGTCCTGGCCACATGACCAATTCAGTGGGAAAGATTTGCTCTTCGTAAAAATCTGTTCCAAATTGTGTCAAAATTAAAGACTTCAGGCTATACATCAAATTTTAAATTGTGTTGAATAAATAAATTACAGAACTTTTTTTTAATGTTGGTCATATCTGAAGCAGAGAGGAGCACCGAGCGGACTCTGTCTGGTGGTATTAATCGTATCAATCGTCAGTGCCAAAAAATAATCGATTGTTTTTCTGGCCATTAATTGCACACGATACAATTATGCCCAACCCTACTGTCTGTAGTTTAAAACATAACATAAAAAATAATTGTGAACATGCAAATATAATTTATTAACTGCACCTTCCTGTCTCGAATTACGACTAATGTTTATATTCAAAATTAGTGATCTGAATCGTCACTTCCCCACAGCCTGCTTTAATTWAAAAAAATCTGCATCAGCCAAAGAAAATGTCATATTGGTCGACCAACACTGGAGAGAAATGCTTGTCAAAGCTAAAACTTCATGTCACAAGGCATATTTTGTTCATTCACTCTGATGTCAATTGAGAAGGATGATGCATTCAAACTGGATTACAAGGATTACAAGTCCAAGAAGGCTAAGGCAGTAGATTTATCCTACTCAATGAATTATGTTGAGCCAGATTTAGGTTTTCTTTTTGTTAAATTTGTGTAGAGAACAACAGAAGGCTGCACATATGCAGCTTTATTCTTGTTTATTGTTTAAATTTTTTTCCCTCATCTTCCCTTGTGTGGTTTTAGTTTTTCTGTTATGGGTAGTGCCTCCTCGTGATGTCTTCATGAAGATGATCTTTGCTCTGTGCTGGGGTCTGTGGCCGCATGACCCAGGGCACCTGTTCTCCCATGTTTGTTATGTTCTGTCTTCTTCTGAATGGGTGTTCTAAAATGTAATTTCATTGTGCTCTCTGTACGATGACAATAAAGGTCTCTCTAATCTCTAATCTAACTGTATTATATACACTGTTATTTATAGTCAGTTATTCTGAACTTCACCTTATTTGTGTAACTAAAACAGGCCTAATGACCAGTTTGAAACATGCAAAAAGGCAAGCAGTTTGTCAGTCAGTATGTTCAAATCATGTGACAACTGACACAGCTTGGATAAGTTCTCAACTATTGTGTCATATTTTAGTTGACAAAATTAGGTTACATTGAGATTATAACAGCAAAAGAAAAACAGACTTTGTAGGCTCTTTCCAAAAATGTCCTCGTTGTCCTAATGATGCAACGCAGAAAAAAATATACCACACAATTAAAAGGAAAATTCCCCTGTTTTAAGTGTAGCTGCTCATGGTAAGCTGACAAAATTCTGCTCATCATTTCCAGATGTACAMGCCTATTGCAGCTTTTATTAAGACAACATGACAACCGTCACACTACCAAGTCCTCAAAGCAAAAGAGCTGTCAATATCTAATTAAGGCTCATCTCAGTGGCTAACAGGAGTTTAATTCTGTCTGAGGCTTTTAATTAACCCTCATAAGCTCGACATAAGCCAAGAGAGTAGCGAAAATGAGGACAAACAAACTTCACTTCAGTAGACACAGTCAATTACAGCCGAGCGAAGAGAAGAAAACAGGAAACTGCAACTAATTTTATGACAAATAGCAAGCGTTAAGTGTACCAAGAATACCAATTTGTTTTCACATCACACACACACCCCCATCCTCCAGGACCAGGGGAAAATCACAGGGAGGGATGATACAGTGTCAGCAGTGAGACAGAGGCTGGGTCTGGGTTCAAGTCCCCACTGCCCTGCTGCTGTCCTCAGGGGTAAGAGCCATGTTTAAGCCACATGCCACCCACTATTAAAGCTCTGTCAGCATGGCACCAAGCAGCCTAATAGATACAATTAACCGTCCCCGCTGCTGACAGAGCTCCCATCTGAAGGCCCCCATCTGTGATGCAAAAGCTGTGTCTGATTTAAAGATTTTTTTATAGGAAACAGTGAAAAAGGACAAAAGTCAGGGTAGAGAGTGAAACAGGAATGTGAAGAATAAACCAAAATTTGATTTAGTGAGAATAAAGTGAAGATAAGACAGAGGTTTAAGAAAAAAAAAAACTATTACAGTCAAGCGAAAAAGAAAGAAAAGGCAATAAAAAGAAAGAATTTAACTTTTTTAGGTTTAGTTTGATGAGAAACAAACAAGAGCTTAAACCAACTTTTTGCTTCAACGACACTTTTTATAGAAACAGTTTTAAAGT
The DNA here is from genome assembly GCF_001266775.1 of Austrofundulus limnaeus. Lineage (NCBI taxonomy): Eukaryota > Metazoa > Chordata > Actinopteri > Cyprinodontiformes > Rivulidae > Austrofundulus > Austrofundulus limnaeus. The sequence continues at coordinate 492,949 of NW_013952457.1, forward strand.
TTATAACAAATTTTAAGCTATTACTTTTATGCTGACAATTGAAACAATGAATTTGAAACACAGAGATAAAAACGAATGTGTCATAAAAAACACTTATTTCACCTCTCTCTCTTTGAAGGAAAATGTATCTCACTTTTTAAAACTTCTTCAAAAGATTTTCTTACTTTTAATCATATTTTTTACGTTACATAACTTTGTTGCCATCTAAATGATGAGCTAAACTGCATTCCTTTGACAGAAGTGTTTTAATTATTTAGTGATTCAGAATAAATTGTACAGAAATGTTGGCAGCCAGACCTAGACAGGCCATCTGGAGGAGTGGGAGTTTTCCTGGTGGGCCAGTCGAACTGTGGGCTGTCGATGAATCAAGCAACAGCAAATATGAAATTAGGCTGAAAAAAAAAACATTCAACATGTTTGCTCTCTTGACCAACTGGCTTCTTCCAGATGTGAGAACTGCAGCAGTTGAATTCACATCTCATGAACTGATTTTATTTTGTCCAGATAACTTGCCTTTGGTACACATTTCCTAAATATCACTTAAACTATGTTGCGGCAAAATAAACCAAATTTTAACAGGTCTCAGATTAAAAACGTTCACTGATTGACTTTTTAAAAATACATTTAGAGAAACATACAGGTTCATTTTTTTGGGTGGGGGTGGGGGGGTGGAATCTGCCTGCTAGTAGCACATTCACGTTGTGGTTGTAATTAAAGCATGGTGAGGTAGATAGGATCGCCTGCATGTTCCTCATGTGCACAGGTGGGTTATCTCCGGTAACTTTGGCTTCCTCTTACAGATCAAAAACATGCATGTTAGGTTCACTATAATGTTTAAGACAACTTGTGCCAACAAGAAAATTTTATTATGAATAAATTATTAAAGGGGTTATAGCATGTAAAATCAACCTTTTTTGAGTTTTATATCATGTTATAATGTTATCCTCTCATCAAAATCATGCCCAGAGTCTTACTTTGACTTATTCATGCATGTTTGAGAAATCATGTGGTGTCCTGAGGCAGCCATGCAGGGGAGCAAAACAACAGGATGGGACTAGAACCGCCTTTTGGGACCATCTCCTCCTCTGGGCTGTGTCTCCAAGCTGAGCTTCCTCATCGCAGAGCACACTTCCCCACCCCCCGCCCGACTCCTGCAGGCTCTCTGCAGCAGCAAAGCAAACAAATGGTGAAACTGAAACTGTCTGCTGAGATCCCAATACTACTTCTTAGTGCAGCCCTTTTCAGATTCAAAATACCTTTGAGGAAATGTATTTTCAGATGCCAAGTCAACTATGCCGAGCTTCAGTATCACAGCCCCAACCCCACCTCCCCCCACCCCCACC